>NW_027312977.1:0-24501 GCF_040954645.1 Diabrotica undecimpunctata
ACGCGCTATCTCAGAGTTTAAACTTAAAATGTTCGTAAATTTGCGATAAACTAATAAGATTTACTACCTCTACTTTTCTACGATTTTCCTCTTTCTCTTTTTCTTCTTGTCTGCGCTTATCCGTAATTTTTTTTTCTTACCTGCGCTTCTTCATTATCTCTTTCTTTTCTTGACTACACTTCTCTTCCTCTCCTATTTTAAAAACCATGCGGAGTGTCCGGACGCATCCATTTCTTCATCAAATCTAGTAGATCTTGTTTCACAGTTACTTAATATTTCTCTTATGTTACCGCTTGCATCAATGTTACTTTTCTTTAAAATGCTTTATTCAAATACAAACAATATAACAATAAGTAAGAGAAATAAGAATAAGACTTACTCACAATCTATTTATTCTACCACGATCGACCTGTTTTGGTCGTAAATTCTTATTTCTCTTACCTATTTGAAATGGACTTACACAGGCAACATATTCAAGATTTTAATATAACAATACTTTTACATAATGACAACAACTAATAACTTTATAAATTCAAATACTACTGTTATTTAAACTGTTAAATTTCTGTGTTTATATACATTTTTTGACGTTCCAGATATTACTAGACATTTTGGGATTTTTCGATGGTATCTCGAATATTCTAGATATTTTTCATACTTTTTCTTTTTCGTCAGGGGACTTTTTCTATATGAAATAAATTTCGCCGAACTGTCGTAAAAATATACAAATATCAGTGGTATATTAGTAAAAGGAAAGAAAAAAGTTCCAACCTTACACTAAGCAAGGTGCAGACTTGCTTGTCTTGAAATTACAGGAGCTATGAGGGGTATACCAACAGCAATGTGGAGGCCCAACTGAACCTACTTTTTTTATAAATAGTTATAAGAGGGAAGGCGAGTATATATTATACCTTACGAAAAAACCTGAGCAGCGTAACGGTTAGAACAGAACATAGTAAAATCATAAATGAAATCAGTAAAACCGAATGGATGATGATTTCTGACCATATGGTATCGAGATACAGTCCTAAAAAATCTTCCTGGTAGACATTTTCTCCGTGTGCTCTCACATGGGCTGTGACAGAAGACCGCAGGTGGAAGCAGAGCATGCCAACTCAGGTCACCAACTACACTTAGCTTTCTTAGCAAGACTCGCAACGGACAGCTAAGGGGGTAAGGGTGATTAGAGAGCGGAGTTGGCTTACCCTGTCCCTACCTGCGATCAACTACCCCACGTACGAGTAGCCAATTCCAGCTGCTCTGCCATATACCGTCATGGGAGAAGCGGATGTGTCTGTTATTTAGTTGCACCCATGCGTGTCGGTTTTACCGGTATGCATGCGTGTGACTAACGCTGGGAGGAGTAAACCTCTAGAAAAAATATTCAGGTGTTATGTGACTCGTGCTTATGGGATGAATGACCTAGCGTCAGATGGTCTTGAGCGGAGCCCTCGGGGAGAATGGCATCTTCTCGTTGTATGGTAGTCTTGGTAAGGTAAGGGCGCACTGCCTCGCTGGACGGATATTTCAGCCCTACTCGTCGGATGTATATAGTCCAGTCGTAATAGCACTCGACCTTACATGGTAAGCTGCTCCAAAAATGCGACTGAATCGAACCGTTTTTACTCAATATTTTCGCCATTTTTAACTTTTTGTCAAAAATAGTAACGACTAAAATTGTTGCAAATGCGATTTCTTACAATTTATTTTTTACAATTTTTTTCTTACGGTCGATATTTTCCGAGTTAAGGAAAAAATATTGGAAGCAGGGGAAAGAATAATTATCGAATTATATCGTTGCTCGCCTGTGCTGTTTATGACAAGCCGTTGGACCAGAATCTGGAGACACAACTGTCTGCAAGAACGACGACATGGTATGAAGTGAGACGTCAAGGCTGAGTGTGGAGTTCCCTATACGTTGAATGATCTGGCTGTGAAGGTGAGTTCCTTCAATTCTGACAGGGCTTCCAGTCTAGATAGTGTCCCACCTGAGGCGGTTGTATGTCTGGGCCGTATCGTTGTTTGTGAAACACAATTAATTAAAAAAATATTATTATTTAAACAGAAAGGACTGAAACTTTCCGCAAGAAAAAAGTATTTGAGGAGATTGAGTCGTTAAAAATCAAATATTTCTTATTATACTTATTTATTCCCACTAAATAAATAATTAAAAATACAAGAAGTTATTTAAATATATTATTATGTATTTATAGGAGCAAGAAATAATAAACGTAAAAAGAAATAAATTACTACAGAGAGACAGACAACGACACGATTTTCATAAGAAAATTTCGAGTCCAAATGTCCAAACAAATCAAATAAACGAAATAGTAATAAAGAAATTTATGGTTGCGTTGGATCGATCTACTATAGTTGAAATAAAGATATTTCAATAGTTTTGTAAAATTTAACTCCATTTTTATATTTGCTTTAGTTTTATATTGGCATACTGCATATTGGTGTTTTTATTTCAAACTGATAAAGAGAACACAAAGTTTATTAAAAGCAAAGCAATTATAACTACCCTTTTATACTATATAATTGGGACAAAATGTCATATTTATATTCGAAGCGTAGGTATCAAAATATACAAAAAGCAATTTCTAAACAACCCCTAGTCAAGGAAAATATAATAATATATACCGACTTCCTCTGGGTTAGCGTTAAAATAGCACTATAATCATTAGAATGTGGTTATTTACGTCAACAAAAAACTAATAAATCTACAGTAAACGCATACATTAATATACAAGTAAACCTAAGTGACTCAATAACCTTGATTTATATAGCTTATTTTTTATGAGATTGTAAAAATATGACTGAAACTCTGGCCTCTTTACATAACTTTACACTTAGGCGTATAGATTCTGGAATTTAGCTAATTTATAAATAGAAAATATTAAAATATTTTAAAACTTAACAAATATTTTAGGTAGGTACTTATGTATATATGTGAATAAATCAAAGGATATGCCTCGATAATTTACTTCTTCACCCTAGTTTATTTTACTACTACTACTACTTGTCGGTTTATAACGTTCTCCCACCGTTTTCCGACTTCCAATCGCCACTTAGTCCGGTTGTTCCATAAGTCTTCTTCTATGACCCTCTCTCTCAGTTCTTTATTTATTCCTTCGCTCGAACTTTTTCTCGATCTACCTCGTTTTCTTTTTCCTTCTGGTTGCCATTTTAATTTCTTTTGGTATTCGTTGTTCATCCATTCTTTGTATGTGTCCGAACCAGATAAGTTGCTTTGTTGTTAGGGCATCTGTGATTGTTCGTTTGATTCCCATTATTTCTCTAATGCGTTCGTTGGTAATCATTTCTCTTCTAGATCTTCCTGCAGCTCTTCTCCAAAAATCCATTTCCGTCGATTCCAACGTTGCCAGTGTTCTTTCTTTCAGTGGCCATACCTCACAGCTGTACAAAGTGATACTTTTTTGTATAGTCTCATATATCCTCTTTTTATTTTCTTTGCTGATGGATTGGTTCCATAAAATGCTGTTTAATATTGTGATTGCTATTCTCCCTGACGTATTTCTCTCTCTGATGACTTTGTCTTATGTTCCATCTTGTGAAATAGTGATACCTAGATATTTGTAGTCACAGCAGTGCTTTATCGTAGTGTTATCGTCTAATATGAGATCTTTTTGTTCTACTCCAATTCACAGGTATTCGGTTTTTTTATTTACTTCTAGACCCCATATATTATACTCTTCAATTACCTAATTTTCGTGCCATATAGTTTAAATCGTCATAATATTGAACCATTATTACTTGATCGTCTGCAAAGTTGAGCGTATATACCATAGTATTGGTGAGCGGTATCCCCATTCTCCTGCATTTTTGTTTCCATCTTTTTAAAGCACTTTCGAGGTATATTTTAAATAAAGTGGGAGACAAGCAACATCCTTGCTTTAATCCTTTTGATGTTATAAATCCTGTTGCTATTTGTGTCCCTGCTTTTATTTTTGGTATTGATTGGTTGTATAGCACTTTGACGGCTTTCATTAATTTTATATTAATATTCGTGCTTTCCATTGATTGCCACAGCTTCTTTAGTGGAACGCTGTTGTAGGCTTTCCGTAGGTCGACGAACAACATATGAATCTCTTGATTCCGTGCCATCGTTTTTTGTATTATCTGGGTGAAGGAGAAAATGTGGTTAATAGTAGATCGACCCGTACAAAATCCTGCTTGTTGTTTGGCTTTATAATCTAAGTATTCTCTCTCGATTCGGTTCTTTAAAACCTTTCCATATATTCGACTCATAGATCCGGTTACAGTTATTCCTCGGTAATTTTCACAATTTATTTTCACCCTTTTTATGTATAGTACTGAGGTATAATTTCTTCCATTCCGTAGGGATTTCGCTTGTGTTTATGCATTCTTGAAATAGTTGTTGAAGACATTCGTACAATTTGTTCGTTCCGTACTTAAAGAATTCTCCGGGTATATCCCCTGGTCCGGGTGTTTTGTTCCTCTTCAGCTGTTTATACACATTTTTAATTTCCTCTGTTGTTAATCTTATTGCTGAGCCGATTATTGAAATTCTATCTTGGTTTTGATTTCTATGCTCTTGAAATTCGACTCTAGTCTCTACCAAAAGTCCTTTAAAATACTCCTCCCAGTCTTCCGATTTTATGCTCTGTATTACTTCTTTATTCTTTTCTTTTCTCAATTTTTTTATAAGATTTCAACTTTCTGTGCTTCTGGTTCTTCCTAGATAAGTATTTATTCGTTGGCAGTTTCTTTCCCAAAACTCGTTCTTCTTCTTAGAGATTTTCCTTGGTACCTCTGGTTGTTTTTCTTTATATTTTATTTTGTCTTGTAATGATTTGGAGCTTAAATATTGTTGGTATAGTTGTCTTTTACATTTTATTTGTTCCTCTATTTCGTTATCCCACCAGTATGGTTTTTTTACCTTGGGTTTTATGTAGTATCCCAGTGCTTTAAATGCTGCTTCGTTAAAACATTTTTTTACGTGTTCATATAACTGGTCGATATTCTTAGGAGCGGGAATTTGTAGCTTCTCATCCAATCTATTTTTGAATAAGTCTTGGGTACTTTCTTCTGGTCTAGGCTTTTGATGTTGTATCTTAGTTCCTGTATCTTTTCTGCCTTGTTTATGTCTATATGTGTTTCTCTCTGTTGTCTTCGGATGGGGAAGTCTATTTTTGAACTTAATAAATAGTGATCGCTACTAGTAATAAATGTTGCGCTTCTCTGACTCTTACATCTTGTACTCTCAGTCAGGTTTTTTGTTTTGTTACAATATAATCGATTATTGATATTATGTTTCGTGTTTCTTGAATCCATGTATAGATGTGTATCAGTTTTTGTCGAAAGTATCCACTTAAGATTCTGAGTTAATTCTATGAATCTTTCACCATTGTTGTTCGTGGTGTCTTCTCCGTATTTTCCTACTATTTTATCCGCATCTATTCTTCCTACTCTACTGTTAATGTCCCCCATTAATATTTTTTTTTTGGCCTTAGGTTCAAGACCTATTTAGCCAGACAATTGGTTTAAAACAATAAAAGTAAAAACAATCTTTTACACTCCTTTAAATTCATGACAATTTCCTAACCGTTCGTTCATTCGCTCGATTTCCTAACCTTCCCATTAAAAACAATATTGGGTGACTATACAAAGAGGATTGAACAGGAACACACGCTTCACGCTAAGGTGCCCTTCATAGCGACTTTTTTTACACAAACAATACAGGCAACGGTTAAAGGTAAATGACATAAAACGAAAGACAATGGGAAATACAACTAAAGTCCTACCATTTCGGATTCACACAACACTGAAAAAGACAGTTTAAATTTTCCGTTTAGTACGTTTGAAAAATTCCCACAAAATTGATCTAATAGTTCAATTTCTACTACCTAAATAGAGTATAGAAGCAACGTTTTGCGGCAGTATGATTTTTTGTTGGGAGATGGCTTGAAATAAAAATTTAATGGCTTCTTGACCCATTAATATTATTTCCCATGATTGACTTATTTTCGATAATTCCTCGTGAAACTGTTCAAATAATGCGTCTTTTACGTTGGCTAGTGCGTCGTTATTTATTGCGTTTACGCCCATAATTGTTTGTTTATATCCGTGAAGACACATATTTACTTTAATTAATCTTTCATTTATGGCTTCCCAGGTTGTTATGAATTTTCTTAGTCTTCTGTGAATCATTAAAGAAATTTTTCAGAGCCTGTTCCCTTCTTTTTTGTTTGGGTAATGTCTACGTCTATTTTTAGTTCTATTAATTTATGTAAGACTTCATTGAGTTTTTTTGATATACCTTGTACGTTCCATGTACCAAAAAATCGTGTCCCTTTTCGAAACTTATGTCGTCTTTGTTGTGCCGTCATATTCCGAGGCGTGTGATTGGGTTTTTTAACATTGTTATGTTTTTTACAAGTACTGGGGAGTTAGCCCAATACCTTAACCACCAACCTGGAGGACCAAGGGTTTGAGTTCAGAGTCTCCTTCTCCTAGACGGATTGCAGGATCTACCGCTAACGAGTTCCGTCCACCCTTTTAATTTTATACGAACACAAAAATCGGAGGTCGCCACTTCCGCCATACACACGGTACCGAAGATGTTCTTCTCCGCCGTGGATACCGTTGTCGTCTTCATCAGTGACCCTTGTAGGGCTGTCACAAGGAGTTCCTACCCGCTAAATTAGTATGCTACAATATTAAGATTAATTTTACATTATTAAGTACTGTTGAAGTAATTCAACGAAGATGCCGAAAAGACAAACAAGAATACATCTCTGAAATCTGTCAAGAAATAGAAAATCACGGATATCGAAATGAAACCAAAGACCTCTTCCGGAAAGTGAAAATTCTTGCGAGAGAATTTAAACCCAAGAACTATGCAATAGAGGACAAACCTGGTATTATCATAAGTGATATCGACAGAGTGTTGGAAACATGGAAAAACTATTGTTCAGAGCTCTACAGGGAAGAACACGTAAATCTAGGCCACACTTCAGCCCTCAAAAACATCGCATACAACCCTGAACCTAAAATTCTGCTGTCCGAGATTGAAGAAGCTGTAACTCACCTCAAGAAGAATAAATCCCCTGGCTGCGATGATATCACGGGAGAGCTCCTTCAGAACATGGGAGACAAAGGATGTTACATAATGTGGAAACTTTGTAATAAAATTTGGAGATGCGGAAAGTGGCCCAGAGAATGGCGCACATCATTGTGCATACCAATCCATAAAAAAGGAACAACTACAAAGTGTAGTAATTATCGTACCATCTCACTGATTTCCCATCCAAGCAAAATATTACTAAGAATCATTAAACGCCGTTTGCAACAATACTTAGACAAACAAATTCCCCAAGAACAAGCAGGCTTTGTCAAAGGGAAGGTTACGAGAGAGCAAATCCTTAATATGCGGCAGCTCATAGAAAAGGCCAGCGAATTTAAAATTCCAATAATAATCTGTTTTCTAGACTTCCAAAAGGCATTTGATTGTGTGAAGTGGGAAGTTCTCTGGACAGTTCTTCATGAGATGGGAGTTCCAGATCATTTGGCAATATTAATTAAAAACTTATACGAAGATAACTCAGTTAAAATAAGAATTGAAAACCAGCAATCTGATACCTTCAAAACCAGCAGAGGTGTACGACAAGGGTACATACTATTTCCAGACCTGTTCAATTTATATGGAGAATACATAATGAGGAACGTACTCGATGGATGGAGAGGCGGCATCTCCATTGCAGGAAAAAGATCTCAAACTTAAGATTCGCAGACGATACAACACTGATAGCAACATCTGAAGAGGAGATGTCGAGACTAATAAAGAGAGTAGAAACCGAAAGCAACAAGTGTGGGCTCAAGATTAATAATCAGAAAACAAAAATCATGATTGTGGACCACGCGAATATCCTCCAAACAACAGGCGCCCTAAACGTGCTGGAGACGAATGCTACGCGTCTCGTGGACGGAGCACAGATCCAATCAGTCAATTCTCGAAGAGCTAAACATTCAGACCAGACTCTCCTCTCAGTGTCTTGCAAATGTTTTAAAGTTTTTAACTTAGAAAGACTAATTGTATGCAGAAACGTAGAAGGACGTAGAGGCAGAGGACGCTCACCTATCCGATGGTCAGATCAAGTACAGAAAGCCACTGGATAGACGTTTTCCGAGTCCATTAGAGCAGCCCAAAATCGCAAGAGATGGAGAAAATTGACAGCCCGCATTATAGGAAATCACGATCCTCGGCAATGAGGAAACGACAAGAGAGAGAGAGAGAGTTAAAGTAATAGAATACTAGTGAAGCCTTGAAAGATTGCGAACATGGAATCCTTTTAAATGGAGAACGCCTAAACAACATCCGCTATGCAGGTGACACCGTTATTTTTGCAGACAGTTTAAACAGTTTACAACAACTAATGCACAAAATAAATGAAGTAAGTGAAAGATTTGGACTAAAATAAACATATAAAATTTAATTTATGATCATCAGCAAAAATAAAATTAGAGACGTTCAACTGCTTATCAAGAATACACCAGTGGACCGAGCAAAACAGTTTACCTATCTTGGAACAATCGTAAACGAACAATGGGATCACTCACAAGAAGTAAAATGTAGAATAGAGAAGGCTATGAGTACATTCAACAACAGGGCCAAACTCTTTAAAACCCACAACCTTAATCTGGAGATAAAAGTAAGGCTCCTACGATGTTATATCTTCTCTATATTATACTACGGAGTTGAATCCTGGACACTCACTGAAGCGATAAAGAAAAAACTTAAAGCCACGAGATGTGGCTATATAGAAGAATCCTAAGGATATCATCTTGACTGACAAGATAACCAACGAGACTGTACTACAAAGAATGGGAAAAGAAAGAGAAGTGATGTATACGATTAAAAGGAGACAGTTAAAATATCTCGGATACATAATGAGAAACGGCATTAGATACAGATTACTGAAAATAATCCGTTAAGGCAAAGTATTCAGAAAGCGAGGAATTGGGAGAAGAAGAATATCATGGTTAAAAAACCTGAGGAAATGGTTTTCCATAACAACAACTAATATATTTAAAGCATCAGTTAATAAAATAAATATAGTCAGAATGATCGCCAATATTCGAAACGAATAGGTACCAAAAGAAGAAGGTACTGTTACTAATAATAAATTTAATCAATTTTTTAAGACTTGTATTAGCGACTTTGTTCGGAAGATATCAACTTGTCATTATAATTAAAATTAACAGCGTGATAATCAGTGATATGAATATATCTAAAACATAAGCTAGTTGTTAACAGGTGTATACTTAATTGTTTATATAATTTTTGGTTACATAATCATAATTAATCATTTAGATCTAAAAAAATTAGCAAAAAACAGTAGCGAATTTTATTAATAAAAAACAGACATCTGATGGATATCTTTAGTTTTGACTTTGTTAGACCTTGAAAGACATAGGACAATAATACTTCATGCAAAAATTTGTCAAAATAGGAATATAGATATTAAAAAACATGCATCACTCCATTTTTGTCTTTTGCTTATATGTTATACACATTACATAATCATAATAGATTAGTGTATTTAATTGTGCAACCATTAACCTTAATATTAATCTCTGTTCTATAATGCGTTTCGTTTCTACTTTATGAGCTCGTTTTCCAAACTACTCTTCAGCAGTAATTCTACCAGTGTGTATTTGTTTTCTTGCACAAACTTCAAAATGGTTGATAAAGTGGGCCAGCTTTCTTGCTTCGTAAGACTCATTTGTTTTTCTAAGGTTTGTTATTTGAACTGAACTAATATTTTCGCAGCAGCTACCAAACGCAGAGAGTCACGCAGAGAAGAATGAAGCGGTCCATGTTAGGAATAACTCTGCGAGACAGAATAACCAACGAAGATATCAGGAGAAGAATCGATTATCGAGAAGACTATCGCCAGACTAAAATGGAGATGGGCAGGACACATAGCCAGAATGACAGATGGGCGATGGACAAAGAGGTTATTGGAATGGAGGCCAAGGGAAGACAAGAGAAGCGTCGGTCGACCACCTACAAGACGGACTGACGATTTAAGAAGACTCAATAAAAACTGGATGAGAATGGCGCAAGATAGACAAGGTTGGAAACAAGAGGAAGAGGCCTATGTTCAGCAGTGGACTCTTGAGGCTGGATAATGAATATTTTCGACTTTTAACTTGAGATTTAAGAGTTTGTATAAAAGCTATTTGTATACTATTTTTGTTTTATAATATGGAATGGCTGGGATGTATTTATAGAATATTGTTCTGAAGCTATTTTCTTGTGTCATGTTAAAGTAATTACTATTTAAATGGGAATACGCCACAATTAAAGGCTAAAGTACGTTTATTGACGTTTCAATTTCCACTTCGGAAATCGTTCTCAAAATACAAACGATGGAAATAGAAACGTCAGTTAACGTACTTTATCCTTTAATTGTGGCTTATTTATATTTAAATAGTAAGTATTATTAGAAGCTGAGTTCTATTTTCTGTCAAAAGTCAAAAGGTGTGTTCGTGAAACTCTTCCTTGGGTTTAGTTTTTGTTCATCTTCTCTAGCAAATCACGGTAAGTTTGTTCTATATATATTTTTGTCAACATGTTCTAAGAGAATTAATTTATTCTCATTAGATTTTCAATGAGAAGATACCTGTATATGAAGTGATCTTTGATAAGCAAGATATTCTGGATAACTTTTCATGTGCCTAAAAAATAAGGTTACTTGTAAAATTCCAGTTCCGTTATCAATTGAATTTTTTTATTGGTTGAGTTAAGGTCGGTTTAAATTTCGAGAAGGATGTTATATTTAGTCAATGTAAACAAAATTCAAAATTATTTTTGAATAGGCTCTAAAAGATGTTGATGAAGGCATCTCAATAAATGGAGTCAAGCTCAATAACCTGCGGTATGCATATGATGCAATAGTGTTTTCCAATACCATAGAAGGGCTGCAAAACTTAATGAACAAAATAACGGAAACAAGTATATTGGACTGGATATAAACACCAGCAAAACCATGCTAATGATCATCAGCAAGGAAAACATAACTGAAGCAAATCTGTATGTGAACCAAATGAGAATTGAACGTGTCTCACAATACAACTACTACCTGGGAACTATAATCAATGAGTCGTGAAACAATACCCAAGAGATTAAATGTCACATCGGAAAGACAAAAAGTGCATTCTTGACTATGATTTCTGTGTTCAAGAGCCATGACCTCACCCTAAAAACAAAAATAAGGCTCTTTAAATGTTATGTATACTCAGTGCTTCTATATTGAAGGCAGAAACTCTATCTTCTGAGGGCTTTTGAGCTATGGTCATACAGAAGGATCCTGAAGATACCATGGATAGACAAATTCACCAATGAAGAAGTACTGCGGAGGATGAACACAACTGCGGATTTGGTCAACATCGTGAGGAGTCGTAAGCTGCAGTACTTGGAACATATAATGAGAAATCAAGGCAGATACGAACCAATTCAATGCATTTTGCAAGGTAAAATTGAAGGAAAAAGAGTCCCAGGACGAAGAAGAATATCCTGGCTTGCTAACCTTAGAACATGGTATAGACAGACCTCAACACAGCTATTTCGTATAGCAATCAACAAAGTCATCATAGCCAGAATGATCGCCAACGTTCGGAACAGACAGGCACCCTAAGAAGAAGAAGAAACAAAATGATCGCTTTTAATGCAGTGTCTATGTCTATTATAAAATCTATTGCAGGAAGTGGTTGTAACACAGTTTTAAGATGTTCAGCAGAAATTTCAGCTTTCTCTTTATTATTTTTGCCCATGCACCATTATCAGTACGGATGGGGAGGTTGAAGAGTTAAGAACGATCTATTTGCCTGGTTGCTTTCTAAGGTAAAGAATAACCATAAGTCTAAGATAAAAATATATCTCATTGTTTTGTGGTGGTTTAGTAGAGCTTTTAACAGTCATGTAGCTCTTTTTAAATTGATCTTGTATTGTGGTGTTCTCATCAGCTACCATCTACGACTCTGAGATAGCGCGTCAATAATATTTTGTTTGATTGTATTGGGTAGTTCGTAAGTAGGGCGGTAGTTAATTTCCTTGACTGTCATTGAGTTCCATCCAGGTTCTTGTATATTTTAGTTAAGTTATTCTATGGCATATATTCTTTATGTAGAAGGTTGTGTTCTATGAAGTATTTCTAAACTTATTTCTATTAAAACAGGAGAATGGTTAGAAATAACAAAAGGAGCCTTCAGGTGGTTGCTTAGAAAAGTCATGATGATACCATAATATGTTAATCGTTGTAGGTTTCTACCTAACAAAAAATGTTTTCTAATAGATCCTAAGAACTGTGTAAACTGTTGTTTGTTTATATTATGCCCTGGTGAGTAGTAGATATCCGTTATTGATGAATGCCCTTTCAATCTTCAATGGATATGCTGGTGGCTTACAAATTGTCTTCAGTCGTTATGCTATGCACGTGATACTTAGTTAATTTCTTCGTTCCTTCGTTGTCTGGATAATTGGTGGTGTGTATTACGTACTCAGGATATTTTAAATTCAAAAATTTTATATTCAAACTGCCATTGATCAAGTGGGTTTCAGATATCACCATTATGTCAATGTTGTTGAAGTTATGAATATTGTTTCGCGATACGAAATTGAACTGGCTGCAAAGAATTAAATTCATCGGTCGTATCCGATTGCAATATACGGAGAGATACTTCCAATATTTATCCTCAAGTTTCTACACCTGCATTATATGAATTTGCGCCTTGCATAACAAATGCTTTTGATGAAAGCTCTTTGGAAACCAATATACGACCTCAAAGCGTGCATTTGTATGTATTTTTGCCAGAATCATGTAATAGCAATTTAGAAATGTAAGATTACATTAATACTTATTTACTTTACATTTTTAAGTTAAGTTTTATTTTTTTTTTTTTCTTAAACACGTGTATTTTTTATACTTTCTCTAAATAAAAAAACTTACCTCAAAGTGATGATTCATTTTTCTTCTGCAGAAATCGGATGTTGTCTTCTGTTGTAGGAATTTTTAGTAATATCATCCCTTATAAATTGTAAGATAAGACAGTTCCAAATAATTCCATAGAAAGTCTAAAATATTCTCGAAATTTTTCCTCGAAACAAAAGACCCAAACAACAAATAGTAGAATAAAAACAAAACACTTCAAAAAACAACAACAAAGCACAATGAAGTTCGTTCATAACACTCGTGGACAATCGCTAAATACAACGTGGGTCCAGTTGCCTTAAGAGAACAAACTCTATATTGTTATATTGTCACATATTTGTATATATTTTTCAATGTTATAATATAAATAGATATTGTACTAATTATGACTTTTTGTTTCAGGGCTACCTACAAAAAACACACAAAAAACGGCCTCGGCCACCAAAAAAAATTAAAAAATAATAACAAAAATCGGCGCAAGCCAACAAAAAAAAACAAACAAAAAACCCCAAAAACCCGGGCACGTAGGGCCCAACACCTTGAGCACCAATTCGCCGAACTGAGCCTAGCTCAGAGCAGAGACTTGAAGCCCAAGTAAGCAATTATAGTTCACGGACGAGCCACAGTAAGATAACAGGATTATAGAGACAATGCGCTGTCCTGTGTCTTTCTCTTTCTTTCTAGTAAATAGTCTTATCGTTACAGGTGTTTTCAATCTCATGGAAGGATACACGACTATCTTACAATATGTTTTCTTCAACAAACTGATTTTGGTTAATCTTACCAATTGTCGGTAAGCGGAGAAAACCACAATTAAATCCATTACACTTCGATATTCTGGAGTAAATTTATTCCAAAACATTCACATTTTAAACCATTACGAACTATTTCTTTATCTCAAAGGATAAAATCATTAGTTCATTATATTTAAGTGTCAATATCTAATGTCATATTTTCTTAGGTTTATTAAAAAGGGAAATGGCATCCATGTTTATTGGTACTCATATATAATATTACAAATTCAATTAAAATCTCTAGGTACGCTACATTCAACTCCTTCATCGTGTTCATAACTTTTATTTCCTTTGGCAATATTTCAGGTTTGTTTATTACATTTATACGTCCGCTATTTGGTTCAAGTTTAATAGAAACATTCAATTTTACAAGATCAAAGTCTTGACAGAGCAATTTCATAAACATATACTTAAAATAAATATAAAATATACAATAACATGACAATAAAATGTATTTTTATTTTTGTTTTAATCTCATAGAGAATTTAAAGGTCGACATATTAAATTAGCACGTAGCCTTAATATGGGCCTTAAGTATAATATGGATATTATTAGCACTAACAAATCAAATCGTAAAGACATCGTCTACAGAGTAGACGTAGCAAGAATCCTTCTTGCTTCATACAGGGTACAGCGTAGTCAGGCATATTATGATGCTATAACGGCCTTATAGATGCAGAGTGTTTTATTTCAGTTCGAGCTACCACAAGTATTTCTGATGAGAGATGAAACTTCGAAACACGTGTAGAACAATTTTGGAGCTCGAACTGAAAAGAAATGCAATCGTCTACTTTCATTTTAACGTCTTTTATATGCACAAAGAGTGCAAAATGTCGTGTTTTTCAAGTGAAAATTGTAAGGTATAAATAGATATATCTAACATTATCTAATAGCGTCCAGTAAGAGTTGGATCGTTCACCTAATTCGCCATCGCATGGAAGTCTTCTCACTTATTGGTACTTCATATTCTTCTTCTTGATGTGCCTATCCGTTACGAATGTTGGCGATCATCATGGCAAACTTTATCTTATCTGCAGCAGCGCGGAAAACCTGCACAGTTGTTGTATTGAACCAGATTCTGAGGTTCTTTAACCAAGATGTTCTTCTTCTTCCTGGACCTCGTTTTCCAAATATTTTTCCTTGCAAATTGGCCTGAAGGAGAGCATATCTGGATTCATTTCGCATAATATGTCCGAAGAACTGTAACTTTCGAGATTTGATGGTGGTCAGTACCTCTCGGTTCTTATTCATTCTTCTGAGGACCTCCTCATTTGTGACTCGGTCAGTCCACGGGATCTTAAGCATTCTCCTATATAGCTACATCTCAAGTGCTTCATATAGAGATCCCTATTAGCGTACTTAGGCAAAGATATTTTACTATAACGGTCATGTACATAAACAGCATTTTATTTCAGTTCGAGCTACCACAAGTACACTTGGAGACATATGTTTAAGGTACTTGGAAGTCCTCTCTCGGATAGCGAATTATTGTTACTCTAACAGCCAAATACTAGACTGCATTTTATTTCTTTTTGAACTTCCACAAGTGTTCCTGATGAGAATTGAATAACTCGGGGTTTGTTAAAGAAGATGTATTGTTGGAGTAAAAGGTTATTCCTAACATCGTTAAAAAGCATCCTTGCATTCGCAATTCACCTAATTCGCCATCGAAGAGAAGTCTTCTGACTTATTGTTGGTTCATATATATATATATATATATATATATATATATATAATATATATATATATATATATATATACATATATATATATATATATATATATATATATATACATATATATATATATATATATATATATATATATATATATATATATATATATATATATTGTTATGATGTATTATTTGTGAATGATGAGCAATGAGTATTTTTAATAATGTAATATATAGGGTTTTTATCGCGGTTCTCAAAGAATTAGTTTGTAAGTACTTTTTTAAATTATCTTTATTACATATATCTATTATGAAACACACATATATATCTAACCTAGCCAATGTAAATTTAAAATAAACTATCTTTAAATTGAAATTCTTATGAAACTAATTAAATTCTATAGACAATGTAAAATTTAAACAAACTATCTTCAAAATTGAAATTGTTATGACACTAACTAAATTATATTAACAAATTTTTGTACCTTTCTGTCACTGAATGCCTAAATGAACTGTTTTCCACTATATAGATTCTAATCACCACTCAATGTCTTCGTGCTTCGGTTATCCTTGTTTTTGTGAAATTACTTTTTCCAATTATCAGCTTCCACCAATTTAAAATATATTTCTTCTTAAGCATTTATAAACCACCAAGCAAACCAGCAAACAGCATTTATATTTATTCTTCTTTTCAATATACCAATATCCAATCACCAAATATATTATATAATTTAAATATTCAATTAATACTTGTTCCATTATCCAATCACCATTTATACATAACATAATTTTTAATCTTCAATAATATTTTCTTTATACTGTTTCTTAATCTTCATTTAACTCACTATATTGAACAATTGGAAATTCTGACTATCTTGAACTTACTGAACTGTAACTGATTGACTGACTCTAACTAACTTTCATACTAAAACTGGCCATCTTGAATCCAAATCACCGAGTATTTATACCTTTTCAATCTTCCAGAACCATCTGGTTTGAAATCCTGTTCGATTTGTTCTATTTCCTCTATATGAATGTTCTGGAAAAAGTATATGTTCGATCCACAGACATAACCATTATTCGAGAATGTTCTACCGTAAACAAAGGTCAAATTCTGTATTCTGTAGAATTCTTTAATTTTCTATTGATAATTTTGTTGACATTTTGGCTTTTCAGATCAGAATATACACTTAAATCAGTAACTTAACACTCTAATTTAATAAACTACACATTTTAAACAACATATTATTATAACCCCACTTTATATTCGTAATCATTACTTAAACGTCACTTTAAAGAGTATTTTTGGTTGCCTAGTCACATGGCTCACTTAAATATATCTACAACATTATAATTACTAAAATAAAACTTTTTTTTTTACACTTATTACATGCTAATTTCTTAAAAATGCCCTCACATAAATAATTTTTATAAAATTTTCTAGTATATAACTTATTAAAATAACCAAATACTTTTAATATCTAATATTATCTAGTATATAACTTATAAATTAATTTTTTAAACACCAATCATCTCAATATATATATATATATATATATATATATATATATATATATATATATATATATATATATATATATATATATATATATATGTATATATATATCAATATATTTGTACTGTTTTGCTCTACATTGAGATTATTTAATAGTTTGATCTATTATTCTTTTTTCCCTCAGCCAAAAAATCTGATCAATTCATCTCCAGTCTAAATGGTGTCATCAGTTATCAGAGGATGAAACTTCTTTGCATTTAGCTTAGTACTACTTGAACAGGTTCCTTGTTAAAGCAGGTAATTCTGGAACGAACTGAAGACGACAACCCCGAGGAATGTAACTACGTGACAAAGTCATTATTAGTTTTGTAATACTGTAATAAACGATAATTTTAGGTATTTCACATATTCCCTTTTAACTCATTCATAAGTATAAGTGGTCTAATTAATATTCCATTAGAATGTGACTCAGACGATAATAATTTGTGCGACAACTGTTTAAATGTATAACTGATTTTAGAGGTATGAGGAAGTCATCTTTGTTAAAAACTTATTATTGCGATGAATACGCGCCTATAAGAAATAGTTTATAAATATTTAAATAGATATTAGATTAAAGGTTAATTGCCAAATTTAAAGATAGTAATAAAAATGGATCAATTAATTGAATTTCCCAAATTGCTTATTTATTTATACATATAAAGATAATAACTACTAAAATGTTTATTAAACAACAGAAATTACGTGAAAATTTGTTTTAAAATCTGAATGTATCGTTAATTAAAATAAGACATGTAATTTGTATTGTTTTTTTTTTTTTTATTTCGACATTAGAAAACTCACATCAACTATCTGATGAGTTATTAGCCATGAGGGGACACAAGTTAATACATTATATTATAATATTTAGTGTTTTAATATAATACAGTGTGCACCAAACCTATGGTTTTCTTTAATTACAGCTAAACTACGGAGTACTTAAAAGCTATTTCAAACTAAACTGATATATATGTATATTAAACTGTATATTAAACCATTTTTGAATGTATTTTAAAAATACGAAGAATTTTTATAAGGTTTTGTAGGCATAAAGTTTTTATTGTTTGAAATATTTGAGAAAACGGTAATATTTAAAGGGCTGTGGATTCGTTTTCCTTGGTACTAATAAAAACTTAAATAATAATTTATAAATTTTCTAGTGCAGTGATATTTTAAAATAATTTAATATCTTTAACATCCACCTATACAATCTACCATGTGATCACTATTTTCAAATACAATTTTTTTTATCCTTTTTAATGAAACACCGTGTATATTATTGTATTTTGTAGAAATATTACAATATTTTTTTGATATATGGTTTTACATACCTAGCATGTTTCGTTTTGTAGATATTTGGAGAAGAACTATATATTATATTTTTTAGTAACTGTTTAAACATGATTTTCAATGAATGAATTTTTGTATGTGGGCGAAAGAAATGTTAAGTCGAACAGTAAGTTTTTTAGAAAATATATTATTTTTTGCCTTTTTTTCTACTGCTAATAGTTCCATGGTCCCCGTTCTTCTTGCTATGTGAGCGAAGTAAATTAGGTATGCTCGGTTTACTTTTTTTTAATAGCCTATCTTTTATACGAAACTCTTCCAGAACATGCGTAGAATTCTTTTATAGAGCACATTTCGAAGGCTTTGATTTTACTCCTATAGATTTTTCCATGTTTCAGCTGTGTATGTAGCAATGTAAAAAATAAGGGCATTGCCAACCTGAGCTTAGTAGAACATATTCATACCCAAAATTAACTGCATGCTCGACACTCTTAGGCACACAAATAAGAAACTAACAAAAAATAGACACGGTTTAATAACATAAGCATGAAGAAAGACACCTAATAATTTATTGGCAATTTTATAATAATTAAACAACACAAGATTGTTGAATATGTTGAATATGTTGAGATATGTTGAATTGACAGCTCTCCTGTTATTGATGGGGGGACAAATAATTCGTTCGTTGATAATCCCAAAGAATCTTCTATAGATTAAGATTGTTATTTATAATCAAATTATATTAAAGTTTTATTATTTAAGATGTAAAATTTCAGATGTAATGAATGGATTTGTAATATTATGGTCTAAAAGGTTTTTTACTGGAACAAAAGTTTCTGTGGGAGGAATACTAAGAAAAACATTTTTTACGTCAAATAAAATTGTTCTGGAGTTGTTAGGTAGTTCAAAATGTTATATTTTATTAACTAATTCTGCGTGGTATTTTTTTACGGAAAATTTAGGTGAAAATTTAGTTGTGTTCTTAAATAACAGTTTTTTTGAAAATTTATATGAGGGAGCTATATAAAAAGAAACTACAAGTCTTATTGGGTGATCTGGTTTATGTAGTTTAATAAAAGAGTATAATTGAGGAGGCTGTGGGTTCATGTTATTCAGGTATTGCTGTTCTGTTGAACTTGCTATTGATTTTGCATTTTTTAAAGCTAGCTTAATTTATTTTTGATATTTTTCTGTCGGATCTTTGTTTATCGTTTCAATATTTTGATTATTTAAGAATGTTATAGTTTTTTTATTATACTCTATTTTATATACAGCAATAGTAGTATTACCTTTGTCTGCTTTTGTAAATACTCTATTGATTTATTTTTAATTGAAATGGTCATTTCAGGTCGAAAACAAGGCTAATTGAACAGAAATAGATTTTCTCCATTTTGTGTATTTTCGACCTATTTTTGGATCCACTAATGTTATCAAAAATTCAAAGTCGGAAGGTGACATCCTTGTAAAACTTTTATGTAATCTACTGCAATCGACTGAAATTTCAAATCCGACAGTAAGTGATTGCCACTATATTTCTTCCTACTTTTATACATTTGTGTTTGCCACCACCTTCTTTCACGAGTATTTTTTGTTTTATTAACTGAATAATGCATAAGGATGTAGGCTGCTGCAGCACTCTCCATCTTGCAGATGCAGATTCAACTCAATTACTGATGGAACGCCAAAATGTTTGATACAGAGTACGGAACGGATTCGTTAACTTATTTCAATGACGTCGCCAACTTCTGTTGATCACGTCGCTGTACTATATGAAGTAATTTAATTTGAATTTTTAAGTCAATTTATTAGATAATACATTTAATAGTTATATAAATGGGGAAGCTAAAATAAAGGAAACTGAAGAAATTACAAAAAATATTTCGTACTAACAGCTCTAACCGAAATAAATCTCTGATTGTTGTTAGTATATTGCAAAGTAGCTACATTATTATGATTAGTTACAGTCGATAATTATATATAATTATTTATAGAGTAATTATAAAAATGCATCTAGTAAGACCATTATCACATTAAAGATGTAATGGGTTAGTTATACTAACCTTGGAATACCTCGTAATACTGGAAAAAGAATAAAATTATAGCAGATAAATATTTCCTTGTTTTGTTTAAAATCATTACTGAATTTTAATTAACAACTTTTTTATTAAAAATATTTTGTCAGCCAATAAAAATTTCAAGTTTATCTCCCTCTACCTGCTCCTCAAGATTCATCCATTTTCATAGACTAATCCGTTCAATCATGTTGGTGTAAGGTGTATTGTATAACCTAATAAAAGGGGGAAATCCTAGTAATTCTATAGCATATACTATCACTGTATACCATGGTTTAAAAAAGTAAGACAATATACCTTACACTAAAAAGTCTCCAAAACCATTAACAAAAAGTTGGGTTTAAAGTTTTTTTTTAATGACAAAAATTTGAATATTTGTGAAATCTGAATTAATATTAATATTTGAAAATTATAATCTAGATTTCACAAAAATGAACATATTGACATTGAACAAAATAATTTTAAACGCCATATTTTGGAAAGGAAAAATTGGTAATCACTTATTACCGATTTAAATACAAAGCAGTGGTGCTAAGAATATCTCAATCATAAATAAATTTTCTACGAGAAGAGAATAGGAACGTGGATTGTATAAAGCATATAAATTGGCTAAATATAAGAATACTTGCAAAAGGGGTAATGAAGTGATCAGACTCGTGCGTAGAAGTAGAAATGGGGTAGCAACATTCCAAAATTCTATTTTCTTTTGAGTTCATTCTCCTATCGAAGATCGGTAACAATTTTGGCAATTTTTTCTTTATTTTGGGTCGTCTTAGCAAATCGTTAGAGCCCAAACCTATTTAAGCGTGTATATTTCTAAACCAGAAGCACTATCTTACTCCTGCTCCTTAGTTGTCCTCAATTTTACCCCTGATTACGAGCTGTAGAAAATCGTATCTGTCATTTTATATTACATGGTCACGATATGCAGTTTTTAGTTTTTTTATAATTTCACTGAGCTCCCGTTCTCTGTTCATTCGTAGGAGAACTTCCAAGTTTGTGAGGGTGTTGGAAATCGAAAGTTTACGCAAATTACCATGACATGATGATTTTTAATGTGAAGATTGGCACATGAGAACATAAAAAAATTATAGGAAAATATAGTTTGAGAAGAGAAAATTTAAACAACAAAAAGTAAACTGGTAATCACAATACAACTTTAAAGTTTGAAGAGCCTGTAACTCTCTCGCCTGTAAACCTGAAGACATCAGCAGATACACTTGAATAAGTGGTCGCTAAATAAATAGATACTACATTTATACAGTGAACGGCTAAATTATGGAATATTATTATTATTTCGAGAACCGTCGAGTTTTGAGGGAAATCCCGAAACATGTCGATTTTTGTTATAAAATACCCATCTTATATCGTACATAATTCATAATGTACTTTAAAGTAACCAAATTATGGATAACAATTATTTTAAATTAAATGTTGGAAATGTCATCCATCGGTTTCTTGACAATATGCGAATCTACGGACACATTCATCAACTACATTGCGGATGACTTCTGGAGTAAGTACTATATAGCAATATGCCCGCTATTGATCTTAATACTTTTATTTCGATATTGTTGATTTGTTGTTTCGTCTTTCTTGTATCGGTCCTTGTCTCCGCTGCATATGTTAAGATTGGTCTTACTGTTGTCTTGTATACTTTCATTTTGCTTTCCGTGGTCAGATATTTGTTTCTCCATTTGGTTTCTCGGAGGCAACCACTTACACTTGCCGCTTTTGATGCTTGCCTTGTGGTCTCTGTTCTTATATCCCTGTCACTAGTGATCTCTACTCCTAGGTAATTGAATTTCATTACTTGTTCTACAATTTTACCGTCTATTTTCATATTCAATAGACTTCTCTATTATTTGTCTGATAATAAAAATTGTGTCTATTGCGCTGCGGTTTTTTTTTCCTCGATTTTATCTTTTATGACTGCCGTTAACAATTTTAATGTACTATTCATCAGACTAATGCCTCTATAATTTTCAGGATTTCTTGAGTCTCCCTTTTTAAGTATCGGTAGCAGAAGACTTTCCTTCCATTCCGCTGGTACTACTCCGGTATTTATTATATCGACGAATAATTTTAGGAGCCATTTGCGTGGTGTTCTTCCATATTTAAGCAGTTTATTGTTTATCTTATCAGGACCAGGTGCTTTTCTGTTTTTTAATTTTTTTATTCGTTCTTGTAGCTCTTCTTCTGATATTAGTACTCTATCGTGGGTTTCGTTATTGATTTTTTCTCTGTTCTTTTCTTGTCCTTCTCCATATAATTTCATGAAATGCTCAGTCCATTATTCCTCCGTAATATTATCTATGCGTACAAATTCATTCACTTCTGTTTTTTGTCTCCTTATCATCTTCCACACCTTTTTCTGGGATCCATAGAGATCGTGTCCCATATCTTTGGTAAATTTCTCCCAGTATTCTTTTTTGATGTTATCTATTTCTTGGTTTACTCTATTCCTGATTCTCACATAGTCTTCTCGTGCCTTCGGTGTCTTCACTCCTTTGTATGTTAGAAAAACTTGTTTCTTTTGATTTGCTAGTGCTTTCACCCTTTTGTCGTACCATGGAGATTTGTATTCCCGTTTATTTCTGTTAACTTTTCTTTTACCTAAAGCTTCTTCCGCTGCTTTTAGGATACATTTTTTAATAATTTTCCAGTTTTCTTCTATATTCTTTTTAGTCTCTATGTTATGGCTGTTTAGCTTTTCTGTGAGAATTATTGTTTTATTACCGGCTATTGTGGTGTCCAGTAGATCTTGGAGCTGTCGATAAAAAACATCTTTGTCTTCATTGTTTTTGTTGTTATCCGGTGCATATACGGGGATAATATTAAGTATCGTCGTAAAGTTTAAGGCAAACCAGCATCATGTGTTCGTTGATGTATCTTATTTCTTGAATATTGTTACTATATTTATTGTGCATTAAAAGGCCTACTCCTGCCTTAGCTCGTTTGCTTTTATCTACTCCGCTGTACAGGAATATAAATTTGTTTCTATTGGCGCTTCCTTTCCCTTTCTTTTTTGTTTCGTTCATGGCACACATATCAATTTTCGAAATTGAAAATCTCAGAACATCAAATGAAGCTGGACCTTCGAGTTCCCAAATGCTACAGGTCAATAATACACCAAATCATGCTTTGGTAGAAAAGAATGGGCAAACTACGATAGCTTATAACTATTGTACATATAATATTGTTAACAAATAAATAAAAATTATGTTTCGTTGATATGGTGCATTAATTATCTCGTGAAATATTTTTATCGAATATCATTCCAGAGAAAATTATTTACCGACAAAATTTTCTTCTGGTTTTATTCAGTCGAAAATATTGCCGGAAAAGTTTCTCTCTTATGATATTATAATATACGAAAATTGGTTAATCGTGTGTAGGAAAAATTACTATGCCATTTTAAATTGTCCATTTGTTTTATTTATAAAATTGTTAAAAAAATTAAAAAATGAATTTAATAGAAGAAAGAAGAGAGTAGGTAATAATATAATTAGGTACAACAAAGTAAAAATCGATAATAAGAAGAATTGCTGAGTATCCTGAAATAAATGGAAAAGGAAGGCTAAAATTTTGTCGAATTTATTTTCTATTACCACTTACGGAAATAAAAAATATTTTTGGTAATCTCTTAATAGGACATAGGAAAATCCACATAAAAAATTGTGGCAATTGAAAAATACTAACATATTTTTTAATATTAGACATTCAGTATAAACTTTTGTATTACCTTCAACTATATCATTAGCGACTCGCTCGCGTGTTAAGCAGGTGTAATAATTAACGAATAATGGGGAATAAAATCCTTGGGATTCGTTTTACAGTATTTGCGAGAAAATTGTTAATCTTGTATAAGCTCTAATCAATACCTTATATAAATGCACTTCTTGTGGGTATTCGTGTATATAATATTATAAATTGTTGATTGAGATGATAGCACACCGAATGACGATAGTTACTGTCTTACACAATACTGTTTGTTCTATTAACAGATTGTACATAAACAGTTATTTTAAAATGGCAAAGTGATATCATTAAAATATTTAATAATTCACTGGATGGGGTAATATATAAATGTCATATTCTAAATAAATTTGATTTGCTCTTACTCTGAGATAGCGCG
>NW_027312978.1:0-24497 GCF_040954645.1 Diabrotica undecimpunctata
CGCGCTATCTCAGAGTGGTTAGGATATTTTCGATTTGTTATCCAATATGTCTTACAGATGGCAGCTGTGTCAAGTTGCAATTTTGCAAGGTCATGTCGTCACGTCGTCAGTTAATTGCATTTTCGTGATGGGTGGAACGGATTTGGTGAGTTTCGGTGAGTCGGATTGAAATAATTATTTCATTTGACTTTCAAAATTGTTTGGAAGGGTCACTGGTGATGACTGATGACAATCTGAGTAAATTATCTTTTATTAATACATAAAGATCTGTGAAAAATTTGAGAATGTACATATGAAAACCAAATTAAATGTGAATGGATGTCCAATGTAATTATAATAAATTATAGTTTAGTTATAGGATTGGAGCCGTAGGTTCAAAACCGAAAAATAACTAGAGTTTACATTGCTATTGAAGATGGGACAAATGAACTACTTTCTTAAAATGACATAGGAATTGTAAATAACCCTGTCTAAAACTCGATTTCATTATAAAATGACTGGACAACTGAAATATTTTATATGAAAAAATAATTGCTTAATATTTATTGTACATTAATTAGATTCAAATGAATAAAAAGCTGTCATTGCAATTCATAAAATAGCAAAGAAGACATTTAAGAAGTAGTTAAAATGTTACGTTAATTTCAAGAATTGTCACTGTCAAATCACATTGAATACTTCAATCCTGTGAGTGGGAATATTGGAATACAGTTGTTTTCTTGTTTATGTAATCTTCAAGTCATACATTTTTTCTGTAAAAAAAATTTGAAGTAAAAATGTTAAAGCAACAGGTCTGTACTTAAATTTTACTGTATTTATTTGACATGAATAAATTTCTATATTTTGTTATAATCTTAAACTCTATATTGTACAATATATTATCAATTTGTAATATTTTCTTCATTTTTGACTGAGATGTATTCTAGGTATTCAAAAGATGTCTTGTACCCACCGTTCTGGCAGCAGTAGCCACAGATACAAAAGAGAAAGCTGGATCCCACAATAAAACTGAATCAAATCTGTGTAGGCCAAGTGAACTACCATTATACACTCCAGATCCTATCCATAATGTTAAACAAATTGATAATAGTGAGACCAATCAACTTGAAGAAGCAATAAGGGCTACCAGGTTGAAATTAGTTGAGATTAACAAAGAAGTCGAAGCTTATAAGAGGGTAGGAGTTGAACAGTTTGAGAAAGGAAAAGATGAATTAGATTGTAAGTACTTTAATTTGTAATTAGTTATCTCAATACTTGTACCAAAACCAAAAGTAGAACTGTGTTTTCTTTCTATGTATTGCAGCATAATAATAACAATATTATATCTGAACTATATCATCATCAGTGGCATTACAGCTCGTTATGAGCCAAAGCCTTCTTCAGAACAATCTTCCATTCGCCCCTGTCTCTAGCAACTCTTCTCCATGCTTTAACTCCGATGGATTTTAGATCATCCTCTATGTTATCTTGATACCTAAGTTTTGGTCTTCCTCTTGCTCATCTTCACACTGGTCCTATTCAGTCGAAAAATTTTCTGATCGTTGCATCTTCATCTCGCCTAATTACATGTCCTATCCATCGAAGGCATGCTAATTTAATACATTTTTAACTTCAGGTTCCCCAAAACTTCTGTATAACTCAAAGTTGTAGCGAATACGCCACAAACCCTGTTCTTGGACTCATCCATATATTTTCCTTAGAATTTTTCTGTAGAAATGTTTAAGCAATTCTTGTTCATTCTGTGTAAGTTACCACGTTCTGACCCGTATATTAACACTGGTCTTATTAGTGCCTTATATGAACTATATAGCACAGTTAATAATGTAAGGACAAGTACAAGTTGAGGATAATCTTAAATTACTGATAATTTAATAATATCCAATAAATTTTTACAAATTGTTATAGATCTTAGTTTTGAATTAGTTTGAAATTAAATTAACATAATGATTTTTAGATGTAGTCTGACACTCCTGCTACTTCGAGCTTCGTTAGTATGTGATGCCAATTTGCAGAATTAAAGGCATTCTTCACATCACACAACACAGCAATGGGCCATATTTTTCTCGTTCTTTTTACAGTGTAAGAGATCTTCTTCACTGCATCTATAGCCTGTCTGGCTTTTCTAAAATTGTACTGTCTATCTGAAATTATTCCCACTACTTCAAGTTCTTCTTCAATGCGTTTCTTTATAAGACCATCATAGAATTTTCCTCTACAATCTAGTAAGCATAGTGGTCTGAATGAGTTGGTTTCATTTAAATTCTTTCTGGTTTTGGAAAGAGTGTCGCCAATTCAGTTTATCTGGATATTCTTGCATATTCAAAAGTTAATTAAATCCTCTACATCAATTCAGGTTTTTATCAATTTTTCTTTGTATTATTTGGCCGTTCACTAAGTTGTTGCATTTCAGCCATTTTATTGTTTGCAACTGCATTGTGTATTGCAGATTTTATTTCTTGGGAATTAATTCTATTTTGTGTAGAGGTACTTTTAGGTTCTTCATTGTTTTTATTTTATTTGTCAACTGTTATTTGTTTATATAAGCTTGCATCTGACCTTACCCTTGACCAGCTGTTTTGTTGGCATAGGTGACTTCTTGAGTGGTCGATTTACAAACAATGTTTTTGTGCTCATTGTCGTTAATAATAGCTTTTATTGTGAAACTGTTTATATAAATAATTCAAATATTTACTTAATGATTGCGAATTCTTTTCACAGGGGTTGTAAATTACTTAAGACAAGAAGACAACACACTGCCAAAAATAGGTGCCATAGGGATTGGTGGTTTAACGGGTCTTATATTTGGTCTCAGGGGTGGTTTTATCAAGAAAACTGTTTATGCTGCTGTAGGTGCTCTAGGTATATCAGCTGTGTGTTATCCCAAAGAAGCATCCGAGTATTCCCAAATGGCACTAACTGAAGGCAAAAAATATGCAGTAGTAGCATATAACTTCGTTCATGGAGGTAAGCTTGTTAATTATTAGTTCTCTGTCAACACCTAAACTATAATCATCTTATGAGTACTAAATTCTATTCACAAGTGGACAAAAATCCATGTACCATGATATTTACAACTATAATATTACTAATATTTAAATGGGTAACGCGCTATCTCAGAGTCTAATAAATTGCGAATGTATCTGATTGCTGAATAATAATCTGATCGATCAATGTGATCAATGAACAATTTTTTCTTACCTAAATTATTACTAGAAACTTAAGACTAAAGATTTCTTAAGTCTTGTAACCAGATACACATTCTTATTGGGCTAGATGGTATCAACATTGAGAGGTTGAAGAAGTCATTTTTGTTCATATCGGTTTTACTATCTGTTTATACAAAAGCATTTTGTTGTAGATTGACAGGGTGGAATGACTTTCTATATTATATTCGCCTAACAGAAAAGTAGAATATCAACACTACCGACGCATGATATATTCATTCCCAAAATCTAGAGATGCTGAAGAGGTATCTCCTTGTTACAAATCACTTATAGTGTAACTGATTATATACAAAAGCGTATCAAAAGTAACAAGTAGAAACTCACAAGTAACGACAATCTACACCTCTAAACAAAGACGCATAATTTACAGTTTTAACACATATGGATTCAGTAATCCTTACGAATCACATTTATGTCTGTTGAATATAATTATAATTCTATATATATATATATATATATATATATATATATATATATATATATATATATATATATATAATTTTTAATTTTAATAGCTCTATATATATATATATATATATATATATATATATGTGTGTGTGTGTTGGTATAATTATAGTGTCGGTTTATAATTATAGTGTTATTTAAATAAACTTAGAACTGTGAACATTTTTAAGGTGTTTTCTGTTTTCTCTCAACTGAAGTAAGTAAATTTAATATTATTTTGACTCTATTATAATAATTGTTATGATGATAAAAGGGTTGCAAGTGTCAGTCCATAATTGAAAAGATATATTAAAAAGGTCAATACTCACAATCTAATATTTACTTTCAAAGTTTTACAGAAGCGATCGGCTTCGAGGCTTTCAATATTTGCCTCATCCTCAGGCCCAGCAAAGAGATTGTTTTGTTAAAAACCAATAATATAGATATCGCCAATAAGAAGTTTTCCGCTTACATCCAGGGTACTGTCTGTCTTCATCTTTTCCTTATGACACTATCATTGTAGTGAGGTGATATGTTGATCATTATATATGTATGTGAATAAAAGGTCTTACTAAGTAAAGAGCTTTAGGTCTTTACCTTTTAAGAACCTGTGACAAAAACAACAAAAAAAAGGACATCATGCTGCATAATATGTGATTTTCCATCTTCCACAAGTTTTTAAACTATATAAAGTCCGGATGTGGCAGCTTATACTGTATGTGTATTTGTCTTTAACTACTTTTAATTTTATTACAAACCAGAAGATAATCCTACCTTTTTAATAATAAAAAAACTTTGACAACAACAACATATATAATGATCAACATATCAGCTCACTACAATAGATAGAGTCATAAAGAAAAAGATAAAGACAGACAGTACCCTGGATGTAAGCGGAAAACTTCTTATTGCCGATATCTATATTATTGTTTTTTAACAAAACAAACTTTTTGCTTTGCCTGAGGATGAGGCAAATATTGTAAGCCTCGAAATCGGTCGCTTCTGTAACATCTTGAAAATAAAGATTTTGAGTATTGACCTTTTTAATATATCTGTTCAATTATCTATTATCTATTATTTTATTAGAATATTAGCCTGTAAATAATATTTTGCAGGTTTGTATACACAGTCACTAAAACAAATTAATATGTCGGACACGGATTCTGCCGATGAACTCGTAAACATACCTTTAACTCCCCCCAAAAAGAGATTGAAAAAAGGGCATTTAAGCGTAAACGTTAAAGAAATAATTGTAAACGTGTATAAACACGAGTTACAAGAAAATCTGGCGTTAATATTGTCCGCTGTTGAGAAAAGAGTAGCCGATAAAGTTGGAGTATCGGATAGTTCTGTGTTTAAAGTTATTAGAGCGATAAGAAGAATAGTGCATCAATTCTTTTTTAGAAATGAAATTCCCACGATAGATAGAGTTCTACAACAGGTCAACGACGACCCAATCTACCTGATTTCAAACGTACTACTTTTTACAAGCTTTTGAAAAAACTTCAATTCAAATTTGAAAAACGTGGCAGGAACAGTATGCTTACAGACAGAGATGACCTTGTAATCTGGAGAAGAGAATTTTTAAGGCAGATAAAAGATTATAGGAATGGCAATCGTAAAATATATTATTTAGATAAGACTTGGATTAACGCCGGTCATACTAAATGAAAAACATGGATTGATAAGTGAGTCACCTCATCAAGACAAGCATTTTTGGATGGACTCTCGACAGGTCTGAAAAATCCATCATGTAATTCCTGGACCCCGTTGTCCAAAAATTTTTCCTAGCAGGATGGCTTATAGAAGGGCATATCTGGATTCATTTCGCATAATGTGTCCAAAGTACTGTAACTTTCGAGATTTTATGGTGGTCAGTACCCCTTATTTCTTCTTCATTCTTCTGAGGACCTCCTCATTGGTGACTCGGCCAGTCCACAGGATTTTAAGTATTCTCTGATACAGCCACATCTCAAATGCTTCCAATTTTCTGCACATATCTTCGTTCAAGGTCCACGATTCAACGCCATAAAAAAGAACAGATTAGACGTAGCATCGCAGCATTCTTACTTTTATAGCAAGAGAGAGGTTGTGAATCTTGAAGAATGCCCCCATCCGGTTGAAGATGGATCTAGCTTTTGATGTGGAAATGAGTAGCAATGATAAATAAAAGATACGAAATTATTCGAAATTACATAAACAAAATGGAATATTTTAAAAATGAAAAACTGTAACCCATTTTATTCATTGTACCTATGTAGTTTTCCAGTACTTATTTTTCGTAATTGGATATTACTTATATGTAATAGTAAAAAGTTTTTTTCATCATTTTCAAAGAAAACCTTTCGTTTTACATCCGCAAAGTATGTTCCTTTGTGCGTTGTCGCCTATGCAATATTGGGGACGATCTATCAATGGATTCATATATAGTTTTGTCTCCTGAATCAAAATCTGAAAACGGCATTTTGATATGTCGAACCATCTTCGACATAACCGGCATCAAAGTCAAAAATAGTGACGTCACAATTCTTCTAAATATACATTCGTTTCTGCTGACACAAATAAATGTTAAATTGAAATCGAAACGTCGACTTAATAAATTTTATTTATTAATGTTAATGTAATGTTAAATGTATAAGTCTATCTACCCAATAATATATGTATAAGTATTTTCCCTAACTTTTACACAAGAAGAGGTCTCTTTTTTATATCATTAATGATAATATTATTACTTATTTCCAAATATTGGTCTTAAAGCGTAAAATGTATAAAAACAACTTTCTATTTTTTGCCTTTTGATTAATACCACAATTATCTAATGATGTGTGAATGACAGTTTACAAAAACTAATATTAAAGTATACTTCTTTGGAAGATTAATAATTGATTACTATTATTTTAACAGTAATCCTAAAAATTATAAATTAATTCATTTCAAATTTAGATGTTATAGACTGCTAGAATCTTAATACAACCCTGTACAATTATATAAATATCAGGTTTCGCGTGTTCTGTACATGCATTTGTTGACGGCTACTTTTCTGTTAAATGAATTTAGTATAATAGCAAATATATTTTTTTATACTTGATGTTGAGCTTTTCTACTTTTTTTACATGGGCCCTCCAGTAGTGTAGTCTAGCTTCTAATATAGTACCCATGTTGAACAACGCTTGAATACCTCATTTATTATATAATCTTGACCCCTTCATTTAGCTCGACGCCCATGAAATATATCGTCAACAAAGCCGTTGATAAAGTGCTTAAGATCGCATCTTACAGTGAATTTTGGTGGTTCTCGTTTCCGGTCAAAGGGCCCAACATTCGCGTATTTATTCCAAAGTTAAAGTACTTAAGATAGCATCTTACAGTGAATCCTGGTGTTTCTCGTTGTTCGATCAAAGGGCTAAAGATCGTATTTTAACCTTTTGTGTGAATCGTCTCATTTGCAGCAAAGGCTCATAAACATCGCATATTAGCACCGACATTAAATAAAGTGCTTAAGGTACTAGTACAGATCAGAAGGCTAAAAAAATTTCTCAGCTCCGTTATTAGTTAAAGTTTTGTCTCGAACGAAATCGGGATACCCCGTTGGTCCAGCGTATTCAAGAATGGCTCTTACGTAAAGAGTGTAAAGTTTACAGAATGACTGCATTGAAATTCTCGAAAAACACCTAAGAATAGGATATAATCTGTAGTCGCACGTTTACAAATATACACAAATATACACGTTAAGTAAAATGGTCGTACCAAGTCAGGCTGCTGTTTACGATAACACAAAGGTCGTTATACGAGAATACAGAATCTAACGGTTGTCCGTTAATAAAGTACGGTACAAGTGGGTTATTTTTAAAAATTCGAAGCACTACACATTTTCCACATTTAAGAGTAGTAGCCTTAGTAGTACTAGAAACACCAAGTTAAAATAGAGTCCAAGTCCATTTGGAGGGTTAACTGGTTTGTGATTGGATTGGCATATATTGAAGTTGGATTGGCATATATTGAAGTTATACTTCTATACGCGCGTTCGACGTTGGAAATTTATACGGGAGTGAATCGGCAAAATCATTACATATGTAAGATATAGGTAAGAGAGAGACAGAAGATATATTTTCTCTCTCTTTCTCTTTTGAGAATGTATGACCGGGCATACTCTCAATGTTTTCCCAGATTACATGTTGTGGTATGTTATTCCACTCTCTCACTAACAGATCCTTAAGCTCCTGTGCGTTGTTAGGAGGAGGTGTATGGGTTTGAATACGTTTTTTTTAATCGGGATATCGATGGGATTCAGGTCCGGAAACCTAGCTCTTCAGGGTAACCACGTAATTCCAACCTCGTCCAAGTATTGCATACATATCCTGTCAACGTGCGGTCGCGCGTTGTCCTGCATAAAAACGGTGTCTTCTCCAAGCCCTGCCATGGTGGGAATAACATGTTCTTCCAGAATCTCCGTAATGTACCCTCGTGTAGTTAGGGACCCATTTTCGATGAAGGGTAATTCTGTGCGGAAGTCAGAAGATACATTTCCCCGAGCCATGACCGAGCCCCACCAAATGGCATTCTTGGAGCAATGCAAGCTTGTAAAAATCGTTCACCGGTTCTCCTCCAAACTCTTACACGTCCATCGGATCCAGTTAGGCAGAAATGGTATTCATCTGAGAATAACACTTTGCTCCAATCATTAATTCCCCAATGCGCGTATGCGCCCGGCGAAGTGGCGGTCCTGTAGCCATTACCCGAGAAGATAGTCCAGAAGAACGAAGTCTTCTCCTGACTGTTGCAACGCTAACATTGCAATTCCGTACTTCCTGTAGACGATTTCGATGCATAACCGCAGTTGAGGTCCGGTTTCGTAAAGCCTGAAACACAAGGAAACGGTCATCTCGTGCCGTGGTCGTTCTTCTTCGTCCAGAGCCAGGTCGTCTGGTTAGCAAACCCGTCTCCTGAAAGCGTTGAAGCACTCGTTGAACCGTAGAAAGGCTTACGCGCTATCTCAGAGTGACTTGCGTTGAGTGTGACCTCTAATAATGGCACTAGTGAAACACTAATAATGGCTCTAATAAACACTAATGGTGGCAATAATAAACGTTTGTTTGTTGCGTTTGAATAGAAAGTCGAAGCACAAATGAGACATTTAAAACAAGCGGCAGTTACAGGTACCGTTCATTTTGGGAAGTGTATAGTTTTCCGCGAAATCGGCATTATTGGAATTATTTGTTACAAAGGAAACCGCTAAGCCGACAAGAATTCTCAGAAACATGCATTAGTTTGTATTTGTGTTATTATTATTTACGATAACGCTCGCTAAAAATGAAATAACGGTGTAACACCTAACCTATATACCTAATTCTGTTTCTCTTTCTGCTCTCTCTTCTAGAAGTATAACTTCTACCGGGTCCCACTGGAACAACCCACACCCGTTTAATTAATTAAGCCATTAATGTATTTAATAGTTAAATAATGTTCACCGTTATTTTTGCGAGTAAAATATTAATATACGAATAGAAAAAATATTTTGAATCATTTCGCATTATTTTATAGCCTCATATTTAATATGAACAGCCATTATTTCTGCAGCTTCTCGTTTAATTATTTTAAAGTTTTTCTGTTATATTATATATCTTGCTATTAGTGACATTACATTATTCGATAAATTATGACGTTTGTTTCATTTAATTTCAGTGAAAAAAGATGATCCACCATTAGAACTTCCTTCTCTGCCTAAACTGCCAACTAGCTTAGACGAGGCCTGGGAATCCGTGAAATCCTTAGTTTCATCTGAAAAGGAACCAGAAAAAAGTAAAGATCAACAATAAAAGGTAAGTAAATGTACATACATTGGTATTATATATCTTCTTCCTATATTAGGCATGTATTTGTCCGATTTTAGACTTTTTAGGTTGTCGTATTTGTGACGTTAACTGTCAGATATCTCATCATCTTTTAAAAGGTCTTGCTGGTATTTAGTATTATGTATCTTTACCAGAAATTGATTTCAGTGCCCCCATTTTTGACGATCTAAGTACTCTCTGTTTCTGCTGCGTCTGTCCTGGATTCTACCGATATGTCTTCTACACGTGTTGTTTCCTCCTTTTCGATATTAATGCCTTTAATTCTTGTATTATGCATTGTTTGATTTTAGGGGATGTATCGCTTTCCAGTTGTTGTTTCTGGATATCCTCTAACTCTCCATTTTTCTGTTGCGTTGAGTGGTCCTTGTCTTTCTATTTCTCGATCTTCCTTGTGTATTTGTTCTTTGATCTTTTGGCAGAGATCAGTTTCTTTCAGTCTTCACAGATTAGTTATAGGTGTTGTGGTAATTGTTTTTATTTTCTTTAGTTTGAGTATCATATCTGGTAAAACATGATTGTGGTCACTTGCTATATCTGCATATGGGTAACCTTTGGTCAATACTATGGAAATCTGGTGTATAATGATGTAATCAATCTGGTTCCTTACTATGGTCTCACCGTCATATCTGGGGGCTTTCCAAGTGTATATTCTTTGGAGTGCTAGTTTGTTCCATATGTTCTTGTTAATGAGTTTTTGTTAAACTGGACTAGCTTCTTTTCAAGTCTTTTGTCTAATTCATTGTAAAAGCTGTGTGTTTCTTCCTCTATGCTATAAGATGTCGGTGCGATTATTAATATTTAAATGCAATTCTGTCCATTATCGGTATGGTATAAACCCTTTGGCTGATCTTTTAGTTTCCTTGCTGATGAGCCATTCCATTGTGATTTTGTGGGGTGTTATCTCCAGAGTAATAAAACAAGTAGTTGCTTATTACACTTCTGCTGCTATTAGGCCATCGAACTTCACTACATCCTACTCTCGAGTACGAAATGAGTACTGTAACAATACTTTTAAATCATCTGGAATATTCAAAGATCCTTACCTAATATTTTTATTTTTAGGTAGCCATCTTGACGTAATGTGGTGAATTATTATATACCAGCCACTGAAGTAATGCAACTGTACATATTTTTAAAGTAAATTATACCAATATTTTGTTTTTGTATTATAAAAATATGCTTATTCGATGTCATTAAAAAATATATATATCAAAGTATGTATTCATTTATACGAGCTGATAATCAGTTATTTTCTACCTGTATTCTTTGATTCGTTTGAAACTAAGAATGAGACCCAATTGAAGGGCTTGGTGCAATAACCGTGCACGTGCACATTGCATAGTTTTGAGAAAAATGAGGAAAACGTGTTATTTAGTCATAGTTGAAATTATGTGAATTTTTTATTTTACATTTGTAATATAACCAAAAACTCATCTTTTCTAACAATATATGTATATGTTCACTTTGGTTTTTTTCTTGAAATTTGATGTTAAATGTTGCACATAGACGGTTATTGCTACCAAATAAGAAACGTTGTCTGAAAAATAGTAAAAATGCTATGTTTTTGCAAAAAATCTTTTTTATTGGGTATAACAGAACTACCCTAAGAACAAAGTACGTAATACAATAATAAATTCTACTATACTATTACTGTAATAATGCAGAAAATCAAGAGTAAAATAATAAAAGAGGACAATCTAAAACACTCTAAACTCTAATTTCACTATTTGGGAGAGTGATTCATCATTTGAAGGCGGAGAAGTGGGGAAAGACGTATGAAAATCCAGTGGCGTACACTCACTTTTATTTCAACGTTAATTATATTATATTGTTTAAATATTATTGTTCAAAATAGGCCACAATATATTTATCTGCAGGTTTTTACTAAAGTTTCCATCTCTATATTCAAAGACCGTTTTCAAAGATATAAATTATAGTTATATTTATTTTATTTGTTTATTATTATATATTTATATAATCCTATATTATTTATTTTCTTTTTTTTTCTTAACTTCAAAAATGGTCTCTGGAATATAGATCGAAACGTCAGTAAAATAAACATGTAAATAGATGTATTGTGGCTTATTTCCAACATTCTCCCTAAAAATACGGAATGCCACAAGCAAAAAGCCACAGAAAAATAAATATTACTATATTTTGTATATTTGAAAACGATCTCTTTATATAGAGATCGAAACGTCAGTAATTTAACATTTCAATAATATATTGTTACTTATTCCCAACATTATTTCTAAATATACAGAACGGCAAGCAAAAAACCATAGAAAAATAAATATTACTATCACTTGTATATTTGAAAACGATCTCTTTATATAGAGATTGAAACATCAGTAAATTAAACCTATAAATAAATATTTTGTGGCTTATTCCCTACAGTCTCCTTAAAATACAGAATGTCACAAACAAAAAGCTATAAAAAACAAGTAATTTTGCAGAAAACTTACTGATGCCACCCGGCTGTCGCGGAAGTTACGCTAAAACGTCTTTTGACGTGACTCGTCCTTAAAGAGTTACACAATGAAATTTTTTTAAAACAAATTTTAAGACAGTTTCCACACCAACCCAAAGGTATGTCTTGTGGCGCGTTACTTTTTTTTTAATGGGTGTTCGCCAAGAGCCATATTGTCCCATTAAATAAAATGAACAAAACACTTAAACAGTATAAAACAAAATAAAATTATATAAAAACAAAATAAAAATAATTTTTGATGTAACAAAACATTGTACTATTCTATTTAAACACAAACACTATACACACTTACTATGTTCTCGTTTTTTTTTTGTTTTTGGTTTTTTTTATGCTGATGTTCCTACTAAACTATTAGAAAATATTATTCGCTGTCTAAATCTGAAGATGCAGTGCTGCTATCGCTGTCATTATCTTCACCTGGTGTAATTATAATTGGCTCTAGTAAAACTTCGACATGAGTGTCAAGTTCCCACATACGATGTTCTTTAATTATGTGGCCTATACATTTAGCCCATTTCTCTGGAGTTACATGGAGGATTGCTTGAATTAAATTCTAAATTGAGGATTTCTACTATAATCAGAATCGTCATTTTTTGGCAATCAGTGTCTGCCCGTTTGATTGTATCATAAAATATTTGGCGAAAAGGGAAAACATGTTTTTTCACTAAAGACATAATGCTATCCTATTTTACTTATTTCAGTGGTATCTCTTCCTTATAAACCAGAGGAGCTCCGTTTAGGTAAACAATCGTTCGTGAACTTTTATTTTTAAGCATGTGACGTTAAAATGTGTTGTTTATGTGCTTCATTTACCGAAATATTCTCAGGGGATGCAGAATCATATAAAATCTATGTTTTGATAAAGTGAAAGGGCGTTTTTTAACTACAGCGGATTAAAAAAAAAGGCTCGAGATATGTTTTGAAATCAAACACCATGTCCTGTGTTACACGTTCCACAGTGAACTTTCTACTACAGCTTTCAACTAAAATACATACATACAAAACCTCTTTTTTATGCTTCTTTTTTTCAATTTTTACAAAATCTTGGACACATTGGTAAGAAGCTGTGACCTGGCGCAGGTAAATGGTGTACTATTTGAAAATTTTCCGTTCTTGGCTAAAGTTAAAAGGAAATGGATCATAACAGTATTTGACCCCCCACAGTTGTCAGTAAATATATGCAGAACAGTAACAAAACTTTTAATATCCTTCTGTATAAAATGCCACAAAAACGATACAGTTTCTATGGAGCCTTTCTTCGCAACTGTTTCGTCAAACATATAACTGACTAATTTATTATTAGAAGAAGAGTAAAAAAACTTATGGTAAACCCAGATCTGCCTAGCATACAATATTTTCCCCGTAGTCAGAACAGGAAATGGCAAATTTTGCTGATAATCGAAACAAACAGTCTCCAGTTTCGTCGATTTGCGCCATTTCAGTTTTTTCTTTTAAATCATCGTAGAACGCTTGGGCTTTTCGGAGATGAACTTCTTTTGAACGTTCAGTTGGTGCTTAAATTCGTCCGTAGAAGCAGCATCAAGTTGTATTTTCAACAGATCACAAGTAGCACAAGTGTCCGATCGTGGATAACCAAATGACAAATTACAATGTTCTGTGAAATAGGTACCTATAATAATTTCTATTTAAATGAGAATAAGCCACAATTAAAGGTTAAAGTAAGTTTATTGATGTTTCAATTTCCACTTCCGAAATCGTTCTCAAAATACAAACATTAGCAAATTAAACAAATTATAAAATCCGTAAACTAATTTTCGAAACCAAATTCAGATTTTTGCTTTAATCTGTGCCTTCTAAGAATTGCAAGGCAAAATAGACGTTGATAAAGATGTTATTATTTTATATCAGAGTTGCTTCCTAAGACATAATAGATTTATTTTCATGTTCAGAGCAACTGTGAAAGCCGTTCTGAAGAGGCCTATTAGGCCGAAATACGTATAAGCGAATACACAGACGCCCTATACGTGAAATCAAATCTTAACTGTCTTTTCCTTTTTAAACAAATTATGTTTTTTTGTTACTTGGTAAAAAATTCTTCTAATAATTTAATTTTATCTGACTCATTGATATTGCCAATATTGTTGAGTTGCGTTACTGGGACGACTTTACTTGTAAGATAGTTCATTCGATTACATGAAATCAACTTTAACTTGAGAATATCCGTCAGAAAAAAATCATAGCATGTAATTCGTCTTACGCGCTATCTCAGAGTTACTATTATGACAGTAAAATTCTCCTGTTAGTGATTCCATAGTAAATCGTGAAAAAAAAAATCAGGAAAAAAACCTCATAATACTATCCCAACATGGTATTTGGTCATTTAGTTTACTCTCCAATTTAAAAAACATAAATGATGTATCCTCGATATGTTACTGACTTACTAATACTGTTATTTCCTTTTAATAACTTCCTCTTAATATGGGATTTTAATTTTAAATTTCCTTAATTTAAATAGAAATCCTATATACATATTAGTAACTTTGCCCGTCGCATGCGACAGGGGATCCAATCAATTGCCATCTACATTCACTCATTAAATTTTTAAAACAATAAACTTCTTGCATGTTAACGAACTATATAAATATAAAGTATAATCTGGTACTCTTCTATCTTGACGTCATGTTTTTGACTTTACTACCGAAACACTCATAAAATATTTGAAACATTATCATCAATTTGTAGAATGAATTAGCAATAAATCAACCGTATCATTTCAAGAACAAAATATGATTGAAGTGTCAGTTGGCAGTTTAGATTTCTCTCCTAGTCGGCGCTAGGAATTATCATACCGGACAAACAGTGCGAGTTGTCGCCCTAGCCTTTTATATAGATTCTTAATATATTCATTATATCCTCCCCTCCAAGTTCAACATGTTGTGTTTTGAGGGGTATTTTGACATTAAAACACCACGCTTGCCGGCCCCTCTAATAGAACAATATTTGAAAACCAGAATTTACTATCAGTGTGTCCTCCCTATACTCTCGTATGGTTCACAGACGTGGATACTCACCAAGTCTAATATGGATAAAATAGTAAAAGCACAAAGAGCGATGGAAAGATCAAGGCTCGGGGTGAGACTTATAGACAAAAAAAAAACAAACAAATGGATTAGACGCAAAACCAAAGTAAAAGACGCAGGAGAACATGCTGCCAAATTAAAATGGAGCTTCGCAGGACACAATGCCCGACTAAAGGATAAAAAATGGCACCACGAAATACAACAATGGAGACCCCTGTTAGGAAAGAGAAGCAGAGAAAGACCACAATTGAGATGGGCTAATGATATTAAGAAGATCGGAGGACCCAACTGGAAGCAAGTGGTGCACAATAAAAAACACTGGATTGATTTGGGGGAGGCCTATGTCCAAAGTTGAATTACTTAAGGCTGAAGAAAAAGAAGATCCTTCCCTTTCATTTAACATACTACACGCTCCAATCGGACCAATAGCAACGGAGATTTTTTCCGTCTCAACGTATTCGCTACCCCCTCTCCTTTCCAATGATGTATCATACTTCTCGATCCGTAAGTAGGGGGAGAGTAGTGGTCCGCAGTGAGACATGTTCTACAGTGAGACAATGCATTTTCGGACGACTTGTCAACAGCGCTTTGCATGGTATCCCCATCAAAAGGCTGTCTCAATACGTAGAGTCTGTAACACTTCCGTGCTACAATGATATAATATGTAAGGCCAGAATCGCTCATTGTCGAAGAGAATTGGGCGGGGTTTCTTAAACATATAGAAACTATATCGTATCTTAAATCCAAGCACAATAGATAATATGAAATTATAATTTATTATTGGACGCCACCCCTGGTTTATCCTCGAAGGGGAAGAGCAAAAAAAAATTAAGATTTATCGAAAATTTACAAGAAAACTATTCTTTATTATTTCTTAGTAATGAACAAAAAGAAAACATTAAAAGTTACGTCATCCCAAAATGATACCAAAATACTATTTTATGTTTACATTATCATAAATAAAAAAGCTTTGTATCGTATTAAATTAAAAATTAGTTATAAAGTAAATGAATATATATATATATGTATATTAACCCCAAATTTCGAAATTTGTTTACATTGAAAATAATATAGTTATTTATCAACTAGGAATAATGAAGAAAATAAACCTTTAAATAAAATTAGAACACTTCACTATATTTTCATTTTTTTTGAGTTCATAATCATTTCCGTTGTCTTGAAAGTAGGTATAATAAAAATTGGTACAACCTTAATCTGCTCTGTTTCTTTTCTTATTTAATCAGTCACCAAATAAACCATTGATTCGGCTACATCCGATATCAATCCACCACCATCCTAGATAAGAGGGGTTAGGTATTCCATAAAAAGATACCGCTACTGGGCCATGATCTGGAATAACTCCATACCAATATTATCTTGCGACAATGTATTAGAAATATATCAGCATTATTTATAGCCTCTCCAATAAGGGTCTAAAAAATAATATCTATCTGAAATATGAACAAGAAAAGGATTGCTTAGCTCACCTCTAAAATGAGACCCACTTTGGAAATACGTCTTAACGGTTGGACGTTCTTAACAGGAAAGAGGGGGACGCTATTCTTGCGCTCTCTGAAATTGAGCGTGGGTGACAAGTTGATGAATAGGCTCATCTACCGGATATATTTGGGAATTACAGAAGAATCCTTGAGTCGGCTACAGGTAGGTACTTGACAGATAGATGGGTTAGAAGTTTTATTTAAAAAAAATAATCGAAATTTATAATGAGTTTCTTTTAAATCTTTTGAAACGGTTACAAGTCTACCAGCAAATCTTAGCTTCAGTAGTTCGCTTGTTCGTTTTTGCGTGTCAGCTGGTAGTGTAATTTTTGCTCCCGAAAGTAATTATATTGTTCCTCATATCGATCGATATTATTCGGTTGTGCATTGATTTAGTACTTTGATATTGATGGTAAGTAAAGCTTAGACATTAAAATGAGAGAAGCCGTGGAATTAGTCACAAAAGAAGGGTTATCATTGCGAAACGCAGCAGAACTGAAGGGGGGCGTCATTTCAGACTTAAGCAAGTTGCATTGTAAAGGCAATGAAGATCAATTAGGTTTCGTGTAAAAGCTTTTATTTTTTTAATAAACAATAATCTTTCTACTTCAGAAACGTGAAAGAACAAAGAAAGAACTCTGATACCGAAGTGAAAATGAGAGCATTCTATGAATACCGCCAAATTATGTCGAAGGAACAAGAATTTGCACTGGCAGAATACCTCGGAATGTGTTCAAAAATGAAATACGGCCTAACAACTCTTGGATATTGCCGTTTAGCATACGAAATGGGTCAAAAAAAATAATATTCGGATTCCGAATAATTAGTCAGAAAATAGAGCTGCTGGCTTAGAATGGATGAGAGGATTTTTAAAACGATCACCTAACTTGAGCATCAGACAACCAGAAGGATGTAGTCTCTCGCGTGCTACATCTTTCAATAAACATAATGTATCTATTTTCTTTGATAAATTGTACAATGTCTTGAGCAGGCACTAAAGCTTTGCCGATGGCTCTAGAACATGGAATCTAGATGGAACTGGGACGACAAATGTGCAGTAACCAAAAAAAGGGATCGCTTGCAAAGGAGTTAAACAAGTGAGTGAAGTAACTAGTGCCGAAAGAGGGTCTTTAGTAACCACATGCTGCTTCATAAGTGCTTCAGGAAACACGATTCCACCAGATATTATATTTCCTAGGGCTCATTTTAAATTGTATGTGCTTCGTAATGCGCCAACTGGTAGTTTGGGACTTCAGCAACACCTTCGGGCTGGATGAACAGCGAGTGGTTTGTGGAAGTTGTGCATCATTTCATAAACCATACAAATTCCTCAATCGAAAATCCAACAGTCCTGTTGTTCGAAAACCACGAAAGTCATCTTTCAATTGAATGTCTGGATTTAGCCAAATCCAATGGAGTGACTATTTTAACCTTTTTGGCCCATTTCAGTAATAAACTACAACCGTTAGATGTTGGCGTTTATTTTTCATTTAAGACATCATCATCATCATTTTGGCTTTACAACCCTGTGTGGGTCCTAGCCTCCCCAAGAATTTTTCTCCAGTCGTCCCTATCCATCGCCTTCCTCCGCCAAGCACGTATTTCCATATTTCTCATGTCTTCATCGATGTTATCTAGGAATCTTGTTCTGGGTCTTCCTCTTCTTCTTTGACCAATAGGTCTATCAAGGAGCATTTTTCTAGCTGGGTCTGTTTGCTCCATCCGCATTACATGGCCTACCCACCTCAGACGTCCTATCTTTATGTGTTTTACGATATCTGGTTCCTGGTATATCCTATAGAGTTCGAAGTTGTATCGTCTTCTCCAGACACCGTTTTCATTTACCGCTCCATAGATGCGCCTTAGTATTTTTCTTTCGAAACATCCTAACATGCTTTCATTGCTTTTTGTTAAAGTCCAGGTTTCTGAACCATATGTTAGGACTGGGCGTATTATTGTTTTGTAGAGTTTTACTTTTGTATTTCTTGATATAACTGTAGATTTAAAAAGGAGATTAAGCCCAAAATAGCATCTATTAGCCGTGCAAATTCTGCGGTTTATCTCTGCGGTAGTGTCATTTTCAGTATTGACGAGCGTTCCCAGGTATACAAATTCGTTAACTGCTTCGATGACGTCATTTTCTATAACAAGTGGTCATAGTGTTTGTGGTTGCGTACCTATTTTCATGTATTTTGTTTTATTGGTGTTTATTATTAAACCCATTTTTGTAGCCGCTTCCTTTAATGCTACGTACGCCTCTCGTGCTGCGTTTTCCGTTTCTCCAACAATATTGATATCATCAGCATATGCTAAAATTTGCACAGATTTGTTATATATTGAACCGGTAGTTGTGATTTGTGACGTACGTATTACTTTTTCCAGAGCTAGATTGAATAGTATACAGGAGAGTGGGTCTCCCTGACGTAGCCCGTTATTTGTTTTAAAAGATTCAGAGAGTTTCCCCTGGATTCGTACTTTGCATTCAACTTTTTCAAGGGTTAGTTTGGTTAAACTTACCAACTGATTTGGTACTCCTAGGTCTATCATTGCTCTAAACAATTCTCTTCTATTTACAGAGTCGTAGGCTGCCTTGTAGTCTATAAATATGTGGTGCGTGTCTACACCGTATTCCAGTGTTTTCTCTAGAATTTGTCTTAGGGTTGAAATCTGATGAATTGTTGATTTACCACCTCTGAAACCAGCCTGGTATTGTCCTATTATTCGCTCTGCATATGGTGCCATACGATGGCATAGTATATTGGAGAATATTTTATACGCTGCATTTAGGAGCGTAATTCCTCGATGGTTAGAGCATTCAAAGATATCTCCCTTTTTGTGTATGGTGCAAAGTATTCCAATATTCCAATCATTGGGAAGGGACTTCTGTATCCATATTTCTTTTATAAGCTGCTGTAGCGCTATTATGATATCGTGGCCACCTTCTTTATATAATCCGCTGGGAGATTATCTATTCCGGGCGATTTGTTTCTGGCTAGTTTGTTTACAGCGTCCTTTAACTTCCAGCTACCTCGCAGCTTTCGTCTTACGGGTTTTCTTCTTCCTCTATATTAAGTATCTGGTTAAAATATTCCGTCCATCGGTTTAGTACGTCTGTTCTTGTTGTTAAGAGATAGCCATTTAAACTTCTACATTGATTTGTGTTTGCCTTAAATTCTTTTCTGTTGATGTTAACTTTCTTATAGAATGTTCTGAATTCTTTCTCTCTGTTGAGGTTTTCTATATATTGAAGTTCCTTTTTAAGTGGTTTCGTTTCTTCATTCTGTGTATTTTCTTTTCTTCTCTTCTCTTTGTCTGGTAATCTCTATACTTGTTCTAGTTCGGCGGGTAAGCATTTTTGCATAGGCTTCATTTTTTTTCTGTGCTGCGTCTTTGCATTCATCGTCAAACCAGTGATTTTTTCGGGTACAAGTTTCTGTTCCTATTTCATCTTGTGCTGCTGACTCAATATCTTCCCTTATCCTGTTCCAGAATGAGTCTATATCTCTCTGGTCTTCTCGCCTAGACTTTGATTTCTTAACCTATTGGTAACATTTTCCCAGTACTGTTTTGCAACAGTTGCATCTCTCAGCTTCTGTACATTCCATTTCTTTCTATTTATTTCTTTTTCTTTGTTGGAGTTTGAAATTCTAGCCCTTAGTGTTGAGATCACTAAACAATGGTCTGAGTCTATGTTTGCGCCTCTATAACTTCTGCAGTTTATTATGTCCGTTCCGTGTCTTGAATCTATTAAGATGTGATCAATCTGACTAGTTGTTCTTAAATCAGGGGAGGTCCAGGTTACCTTGTGTATATTCTTGTGTTCAAAATAGGTGCTAGCGACGGTCATGTTCAGTGCTGCTGCTAAGTTTATCAGTCGTAATCCATTATCGCTACTGATGTTGTGTAGGCTATGCCTTCCTATAGTCGGCATAAAAACATGCTCTCGTCCTATTCTTGCATTCATGTCACCTAGCACTATTTTAATGTCATTTCTGGGGCATCTTCTGTAGGCTTGTTCTAGGTCTTCGAAAAACTGTTCTTTAATGTCTTCTAGTTTGTCGTCGGTCAGGGCATGTGCATTAATTAAACTGTTATTAAAGAATTTACCTTTTAAGCGTAAATAGCACATTCTTTGACTGTAGGCTTTAAAATCAATAACTAGGCCTTTTGTTCTTTGGTTTACTATAAATCCCACTTCATCTATGTGTTGGTTTTCATTGCAGCTGTAATATATGGAGTGGGTTCTCTTATCAAGAATGCCTGTTCCCGTCCATCGCATTTCCTGCAGTGCCAAAACATCTACTCTGTACATGTTCACTATGTCTAGTAGAGATGCGAGTGCTCCAGCTCGGTACAGGGTTCGGGTGTTCCATGTTCCTAATCTTAATTCCATTTTTCGTTTGCAGTGTCGTCGTCGTAAGTTCCGTCCGGCTAATAGTCCTTGAGGTTCCGTAACATATGATTTTTACAGGAAGAGGTTGTTAGCCTCTAGCCTAACTCCCAACCTGGAGGGCCAGGGACTCTGTTGGGTTGCCATGCCAGTCTGTTTTGGTTCACGGGTGGTATTTTATTTCCCACCTACCCGCCAGTCCTAGGACTGGTTAGGGCGTTCCCCTATCCACCACCTGGGGACGCGTCCGATGGGCGACAGACAACATCCACACGGATTTCATTTAAGACACTACTACTATAACAGAGCTGTCGACTCTGGGCTCATGCACCACCCCGGACTTCCAATGACCATATACGATGTACCAGAACGTATTATCAGTGCGTTTCAGCGTTTAATGACTCCAATTAATATAACATCAGGATTCTGTAAATCAGGTATTTTCCCTTATGATCGAGATGTTTTGCAGAAGATTTTCTTCCTAGTTCCATCACAGATCGGCTTGGACAGTCAACGTCTTCAAATGGTACTGATGAATCTCTAGTTTCAGATTCCTACACAAATTAAAAACATGGGGAAAAGGATCCTACTTCAAATCTTGATACTGTGGTAACAACACTTACTATTGACCATGATTATGAAGCAACCGTTATGACAACATAATCATTTTCTGGGCCCCAAGAGTTTCCAGGCTACTTCAAAGCCGCTCCAAGAAAACGAGTGCAGCACAGAAAACGCGGAAAAAGTTTCATTCCGACAGACACTCCCAAAAAATTTAATTTCAAACAAAGAACGCCGACAAACGCAAAGCCAGAGCTAAGACAGTAAAAAAAAAAACGATTTATCGAATCCGAAAATAGTTCTTTAAGTGACCAAGCAGAATCCCTGAAAAGCTCATCTAAATATGATGTCGACCATGATGCTCCAATAACAGGATTCGAAGAACTGGATAGAAATGCAATCATTGATGACTATGTTCTTATAAAGTTCGCAAGCAAAAAGTCAGTCAAATATTTTGTTGGCAAAATTTTGACTGGTCTTTCCATTGCTTTCGAATATGAGATGAATTATCTGAGAAGAAAAAATAAATCGAACAAGTTCTTTTATCTAAACGTTCCTGAAGTTACTAGTGTTTTATCGCAAGATATAGCGATGATTTTACCTGTACCCGTGTTATATGGATAAACAAAGAAGAAAAATAATTGTTTTCAGTTCCAAGTGAATTTGGCGCACTACATGTTCAATAAATAATTTCTCGCTGTGTGTCTCATTGTAGACCACTATAGGACACAGTGAGATACTTTGCAACGTCAAAAAGAATTTTTTACACTTTTATTTTCAAGTTAAAATCTATTTCTGTTGTGTATTTTTGGGCAGTTTACAGCATTATTTGTTTTTTTTTTCAATATATATAGAAAAAGTTATTCAAGTTGCTTGATCAAAGATATCTGAGATGCCTTAGATGTGCTTTAGACCATAGCTGTAGAGAAGACAGATGATTTCGAACAACTTAAGAAGAGGTTAAATATGCGATATGGCCACGAACATTTGGAGCATGTATATCAGTCGCAGCTTAAAAATCGAAGACAAAAGAGAGATGAGGCTTTTCAAGAATATGAGGTAGATATTGCCAGATTAGTACGATATGCTTATCCAACAGCTCCGAAGACATGATGGAAAAGTTGGCCGTTCAAACATTTATTGATGGTCTTCGTGATCATGAAATGCAGAGAACACTGCGATTAGCTCGTCACAAGACGCTGGTTGATGTCTTATCCTCCGCCCTCGAATACGAGTCAGCTACGAAGGCCTCTGGCGTAAAGTTAGGACTGTAAAAGAGGAAGGAGAGGAAGATAAACTTGACCAGCTGGTTAATATGATGAAAAGTATTACATACAAGAAACGAAGACCATAAAAATAAAGAAACTCACCATCAGGAAAACTAGAACGGGTCGGCCTTGGGGGGACAGCTTCGACCCGGAACTTTTCCAAAGACCCTCTCATACTAATAGCTTCTTTGAAATGTCGTGAAGATAGTGTATATGTAGATGGAAAAATAAATGGCAAAAGGCATATGTTGTTGGTGGATACCGGAGCGACCAGAACCATTATACGCCCGACAGTTATAAACAGCCGTAAGAAACTGTTACCAACGAGGTTGCGATTTCGGACCGCTACATTTGAAAATGCCAACATTCATGGAGAAATCCAGGTACAATTAGGAATTGGAGCAGAAAGTTCGACCATACTGTTATAGTTGCTGACATGGAAGAGGATGTTATATTAGCAATGGACGTAATTAGTATGCATGGATTCTAATTGGATTTTAAGAATAAGGTAATCAGAGTTGGTAACGAAGAGGTATTTCTTCATCCACACGATGACAACACTGTGCAAGCTGCCGTTAAAGAAGATACCTACAGTCATGCCTGCGAGAAGTGAAACGATCATAGTAGCGCGGTTACAGGGAATTGTGGACGAAGGGACACCTGTTATGATGGAGCCTTGGAACCATGACGACGAGGTTGGCCGAGGAATCATAATTGGAAAGGAGTTGTTGACTTCGCTAAAGAAATACCTGTGAGACTTATCAATGTCAATGACTATCCAGTGACCATCAAGAAAGAGACAAAAGTAGGAACTTGTGTACCTGTAACATCCATAATCCGTCAGGCGACAACATCCGATAATTCCAATGACAAATTCGACCAAATGGTTGCAGTTGCTGGATAGACTCTAAATCAGATGGAAAAAAGGAACTTCGGCAGTATCATGATATTTTCGTACCGAAAGGAGGAAAGACGAGAAGAACTACCGTTGTTAAGCATAAAATTGACACTGGTAATGCTAAGCCAATTCGTCAAACAGCTCGACAATTACCACAGGCGAAAAGAGAGGAAGCTGAAACGATTGTTCAGGGGAATGAAGAAAGACAAGGTGATAGAACCTTCTTCGAGCCCATGGGTCTCTCCGGTGGTCCTGGTTAAGAGAAAGACGGAACGACGAGGTTCTGTGTGGATTACCGTTTACTGAACAACGTTACCAAGATAGTTATCCTCTGCCTTGGATCGACGACACATTGGACACATTGGCTGGAAGTAAATTGTTTTCTACTTTGGATTTGAAGTCTGGATACTGGCAGGTAGAAATGGACCCAGTAGATAAGAGAAGACAGCCTTCACCACAGGATATAGATTGTTGCAATTCAACGTTATGCCATTTGGACTCTGTAATTCTCCTGCGACATTTGAGAGGCTTATGGAAAATATGTTGAGAAGATTTTCTTGGAAAACATGCCTGGTTTATATAGATGATATAATCGTCTTGGGGGAGACATTTGAAGACCATCTGAAGAATTTAGAAAACGTTTTTAATCGACTAAAGCTGCCCAATTGATATTGAACCCCAAGAAGTGCCAGCTATTTCAAGGTAAAGTCAATTATCTGGGTCCAACTGACAAACATCAAGTGAGAAGTTTTCTTGGACTACTTACTACCGGAGGTTTATTAAGAAGTTTATAGATATCGCTAAGCCATTAAACTCTGAGATAGCGCGT
>NW_027312979.1:0-24486 GCF_040954645.1 Diabrotica undecimpunctata
CACAGTCAAAAGTTTTGGATAAGTCACACAATGTCAAAGACACAAAATGACCTTCCTCCAAGCCATCAACTATATCTCTCACAATTTTCTGTACAGCTAGTGTAGTGCTACACTTTTTTCTAAAGCCATATTGATTACAGTGAAGTATTTTGTATTTTGCTATCAAACGAACATTTAGAATACCTACTCTCAAAAATTTTGCCGAAATTAGGAATGATTGAGATGGGAGGATAATTTCCAATTTCATCGAAAGCTCCCTTTTTGAACGCTGGTAGCACTTTTGTTACTTTTAATACATCTGGAAAAATCCTTTCAGTAAGACAACTATTATAAAGTATAATTAATTTGTCAATAACTATATCGATTATTTCTACAGTTATTTTTTTGTTTAAGAAATAAAAATCCGTGCTGTGTGAATTTTTCAATCTATGCAAAACATTCCTGATTTCAGTATCACTAACAGGTTATAAAAATAAAGAAGGTTTTAGGGTTATCAGTTTAAAAATTTCCGTAATTTTGTGTTTCAAATCGTTTCCGAGCTGGGATGTCTTGCCATGTTTTTATTAACAGAACATCAGCAGGTGTCGATTCTTTGCAAGTTAGTGCTTAATTTAGACCTATCTATAATGCATTAAATCCATCGTTAGCAGCCACTATGCCGATTCCGTCATCCACTTCGTCTACATTGGAGTTTTCTCTTGCGTTGTGAGCTGGCTGCAAAATCTTGCAACATAGCTTCGCAATAGAGCAGAATGGTTCCCAACAACACGCGCTATCTCAGAGTGTTTAAATATTTCTATAACGACTTGATCTAAAGGTTGAATTAGGCTAGTGATATTTGGAGGAACGAAGCGAAAAAGGATATTACCATTTGTTAATCCTTTGGTATGCGAGGGTGGGTTATCGATTAAGAAGATAGCTTTTTTGGGCAAACCTTTTTTAGCTTTCTCAACTTTTGGCATAAATTGATCAAAAAATTATTCTTCAAATAGTTCAGAAGACAGCCAAGCACTTTTTTCTCTGCAAAAAACTGGTAAAGAATTGGGCGCAATATATTTTACTGCACATGTTTTTTTGTTTTATCGATACCTATTGGTAGCAGTCTATGATTGCCTGAGGTATTTGCATCAAAAATAACTGGTATCCATTATTTTTTAAGTTTGTGACCTGGGGCGGCTGTTTCAGATGCTGAAGCAAGTGATATTTTAGGCAACATCTTTGCTCCTGTTTATGTGCATTATAAATCTGCTCCTTAATATCGCCTTGAGTGAAAAATGTTTTGAAAACATCTACTTTTCTCCGCACAAGTTCAGTTATAGAATGCCGCAACGCCTTTTAAATCTGTCTAACTAAAGAGAGCTTGCACAAAAATCTTTTCTTTTCTCACCTAAAATTTAATCTAACATTTTAGCTTTCTCTTGCTGTATTGGACCTGTCAGCGACATGCCTTTTTTCTCTGTTGTGTGAACCACAGATACAGAGCTTTACACAGATACAAAGTTTAATTTTTCGAAATCTTATGTATTCAATGTTTTTCTGTCAGAATTTCTTACGACTTGCTCTTAAAATCAGAAACAGTACAAACTCAAACTCCAAATTCTCTAATTTTGTTCTAAGTTATTTTCTTGTGGCATCTTAATGCAATTTACTATTTTTGTTGGGAATAAGCCACAATTTTACTTTAAAATTAAGGTTATTTGACGTTTCGATTCCCACTTCAGAAATCATTCTCAAAATACAAAACTTTAATAAATTAAACAAATTTTGTTTTTATTGCTTGGTAAACAATTCTTCTAATAATTTAATTTTATCTGACTCATTCATATTGACAATTCAGACATATAATATACATTTTAAAGTAGATGAGTAAAATGATATTGCCAATACTTTTGAGTTGCGTTCCTGGGACGGCTTTATTGTAGGATAGTTCATTCGATTACATTAAATCAACTTAAACTTATGAATATCCGTCAGAACAATCATAGCATGTGATGTGTCTTTAAAAAGGCAACCACATGCAATGATGACAGTAAAATTCTCCTGTAATCATAGTAAATTATGAGGGAAAAAACCAGGAAAACAACTCATGATACTATCTCAACATGATTTCCTCTTTTAATATGTGTAACCAGATCCTACTGCACTCTGCTAAGGAATTTGCGACGCAATTAAATTCATTTAACATAATAATTAGAGTCGCGTCTTTTATTTTTCTCTTCTTACCATCTGTTTCTTTCAGGAATATAATTTCCACTTTTTCCACTTTTGACTGAACTCTATGTTCCTTTTTGCCATATATGTTTACATAGTTGAGATCTATCAAAGTCTCTATTTTTAATATAAGATTGACGTTCACTTATTCTAATGTTTAATGGTCTTGATATTTCACCTAAATAAAAATGTTCGAATGCACAAGGTATTTTATAAATACAATTCTTTGTCTTTCTACTTTATTGTTAGGCTTAGTTTGGGATAAAATGGATCTCAATATGTGTGTTGTTTTGAATGTTGTTGAAATATTGAATTTATTTCTCATCGTTTTAAGTTTTTCCGATAATCCTTTTATGTATGCTATTGTTATTTTCCTCGTATTATTTCTTTTGAATGCTATTAGGATCCCATCCTAAGTTGTTGTGTTCGATTCGGTCTATTCTTGAAAATTATTAATTTATAAACGACAAAGGATAATTATTTTTTAATAAAACACATACTAACAATTGTTTTTCTACTAAGAACGAATTTTCGTTAAAACAAGTAATTTTAACTCTACCGTATAAGAATTTATGATTCCCTTTTAAACATTGATCTTGTGATTTGATTTGTAATTTAGATATCTGTTAGTGTGTGTTGGTTTTCTATATACCTGAATCTCATATCCAGTATCCTTCTTTGAGATTAAAATATCGAGGAAAGATATTGTGTTATTAAATTCCTTTTCTATGGTAAATGTTATTGTCTCTTTTTTATTGTTTCTATTATTAAGGAATGTGTTTAACAACTCTGATCCATAACGCCATATTGAGAACACATCATCTACATATCTTTACCATATTGTGGGTTTTAAATTTTGTTTAAAAATAATATTTATTTCGAAATATTCTATAAATATATTCGCCAATAATGGAGATAAAGCAAAGCCCATTGCTAGATAAAAATTTTGTTTATAGAATTCATTTTTTGTTGAAAATAGTACATTATGTCAATAATTCCACTATAGCTTATACATTTAGTGTTGTTCTAGTTGTCAATTTATCATCATTCTCTAATTTTGTTTTGATTACAGTAATACCTTGACTTACGCTACCCCGACTTACGCGAATTCAGAGTTACCCCGATTTTCAAATCTTGTCGATTCGTCATCTGAGTGCCACACAATCGTTCGATTATCGATTAGATATAATTACCGCCTACACATTATTGCTCATCCAAATTACATGTTTTGACTTTTCGCACTAAATCAGCACATTTATTTTGTATTAGGTATTTCTTATCTACAGTTTTGTCTACGGACTGGGTTTTTGTTACTTTCATAGCGGGATTTTTATTTTATATCTACTGAAGACTTGAAAGATCAATGATGTCATCCAAACGAAGTAAAACTGATTCTTCTGTAGCAAATAAGAAAAAAAACGTTATCTTTGGAATGTAAACTTAACCTAATTACAGATTTTGGATCAAAAATGAAATTCTGTGAACTATCAAAGAAGATTGATCTATCGGAATCAACGGTCAGAACAATTATAAAGGGCAAGGAAAAAATTCCCGCAGCTGTGAAAAGTGCACAATCTTTTAATTCCACCATCGTACGTAAACATCATGGTATTATCGCCGAAATGGAGACAATGCTAAAATTATGGTGTGATAATGAGGTAAATGTGAAAAATTGTTCTATTGATCAAAATACAATGTGCTCCCAAGCTAAGCTAATTTTTGAGATTGAAAGAGGATGCTGGAGAAGTCGCTAAGGATGAACAGTTTAAAGCTAGTAACGGTTGGTTTAGCCGATTCAAAATTCGCTGTGATTGGCATAGCATTGTAGAAAGCGGAGAAGCGACAAGTGCTGATAAAGAGGTTGCGTCTTGTTATCCACAGAAATTAAAAGCCATAATAGATTAATGTGGCTACACCAAACAAACCATATTTAATGTAGATGAGACTGGCCTGTTTTGGAAGTAGATGCCTAAGAGAACTTTGATCGCACGTAAAGAGAAAACCTTTCCAGGTTTTAAGGCTGCTAAAGATCCCAAAGTTCCCAGGTAAGACCACTTTTAGTTTATCGCTCAGAAAATCCAAGAGCACTAAAAAATAAATCGAAATCTGGCTTGCCTGTAATTTAGACGTCTAATCGTAAAGCTTGGGTGACAGCTTCCCTTTTTGTGGATTGTTTTGGTCATCATTTCATACCTGAAGTCGAACGTTATTGTCAATCTAAACAAATTCCATTAAAAGTGATGCTAATTATCGACAACGCTCCAGGTCATCCTCCTGCAACTTTAACTAATTTTTGGACCCACGTGTGAAAGTTTACTTCAGCCGATGGATCAGAGAGTCATTAAAACATTCAAATCTTATTACACCAGACGATCATTTGCACATTCCCATGAAGTTATCAGAAAAAACGACAAGCTCTCTGTAAACAACTTTTGGAAACAACTCAACGTGTTGACAATAGATGATCTCATAGAAATGCACGAGGAAGAAGAAGACATCGAAGAGCTTGAATGTTTGGATCCAGTTCAATCTGAGGATCAAATGACGATTGGAAACTTGACTGAAGGTCTCAATTTAAGTGAAAAGGGATTAAATTTTTTAGAAAATATAGACCACAAAGAAGAGCGCATTTCTTCTACCAAACAAGGAATAGAAAAATTATTAGCCTGCTATGAAGAAATTTTGCGGGAGAAAAAACATCTTGAAGTCGTCAAACTACTTTGTTAGATTTTATAAAGCCGTCTACATCAAAATAAATTAAATTGCCAATTTTATATTTGTATATCCTAAGATTTTAATAAAATTTTTTTGTGTAAATTGCTATTTTTTCTTATCTTCCGGTCCCAATTAAAATAATTTATATACATACATTATACGAAATTATACCCCGACTTACGCGATTATCGCTTGTTCCCACCTATCGCGTAAGTTTTAGTATTACTGTATTTTTAAAGTCTTATCTAATTGCACATTTTTAAATAAACTAAACTATTTACGCAAAAACTTACTAAACTATTTTTTGAATTAAATTCAATATTTGATAATTTATTTAAAAAATGTTGCGTATTCTTTTTAAATGTTACAGTTCACTACAAGGAGAATTCATAGTACAACAAATAGGTCTAACTGGTTATTCCCTTTATGCATTTTCGGTACTTAATGAAAATGAAGTGTCTTACTGCAATGAACGCGCTATCTCAGAGTCACGTAAACTCAATCACCAATTACCATAAATACCCTCGTACATAGTACAAACTCATCACCACCATAAAGAAGGGTTTTCAAAATAGACCCTAAGAGATTGGTAAACTGATCACTGGCCTACCTGCACCCCGGATCAGGTATAGACCATAAAATCCCAGCAAACGGCTAGTTTTTGGTAATTTAACAGAATAATCCAAATCCAGATGTCTTAAATGCAACTGCAATTTATTGGTTTTTATTTGGGAATTCTACAAAATTCTATTGATAGCTACCTAAAATCAGGCGAAAAGAAAATTTCTCTTCATTTGCCCTTGTTTCTTCAACATGGATAGTGAACTGCTAATTGATTACGTCCTGAGCCAACGCGGACAAACAATTATGGTTATCAATAATTCAAATTTCAATTGCGAAAGACTCTAAAAACAATCGAATTGCCTTTTGTGGACTTGTGCGACGAAAGGGTGTAAGGCTAAATGTCATACAACTGGTGAGTAGAAATTTTATACCATTTTTGTTTAGTTGTTTCGCACTGGTTTTCGCGAATCATCCTGATCAAACAGAAAAAATCAGCGTAATTGTTAACTGTATAAGATGTTTCTTGTAGGCAAGGCAAAATATTACTTTGTTGCTGTAGATTACCTTTTCTGATATTACATTTGAGATTTCTAATTAAATTGTTAAGTTACATTGTTATATAATATATATATATATATATATATATATATATATATATATATATATATATATATATATATATATATATATATATATATATATATATATATATATACAGGGTATCCAATTAAGTCGGCACCATATGTGAAACCTTTTTATTTTTAGTTTTATGAATTTTGTTATATAAAATAATTATGTTACATAAAAAGTTTGAATGATCTAAAACCTAGAATACAATGATCAGATTATTGTTGTTTAACGAACCGCGTAAATGACTGAAGAATACTAATATCTGATTCTGATGATTGAAGTTCTAGATCATTCAGAACTAGAGAATAATTTTTTTTTTTTCATAAAACTAAAAATAAAAAAATTTTCCATATGGTACCGACTTAATTGGACTCCTTATATATATATATATATATATATATATTAAAAAGCGATAAACGCTTGTAGTCAACGTCAACGTCAACTTGTGATCAGTTAGACACACAAAACACAACTATTTGGGTGTGCTGCTGAAGATAGGACAAAGAAGTACTCTTTTTAGTCTACCAAGCTTTCGCAATCTTTATTTGCATCATCAGGGTGCTACAATAAACAAAATTAGTACAAATTACAGAATAAAAATTATTTTGTATCTTACACTAATTGAAGTTAGTTGTCATGATGTTTATAAAATGAAATGAACAACTCATCTGACATGTAAAAAATTTGCTTTTAAAAGCACTCTAATTGTGGGATCTTTGTACAAGTCATTGAAAGATAAAGTACAGGAAACTGTACTTAAGCATTTTGATGCATTCTGTCACAATAAATGCATTGCTGATTACTCAAATTTAAAAATTTCCGCCAATGATGCCATAAAATGTAAGCTTTGCACGTGTAAAAAATTAAGTTTCCTTCGACTTCAATGCACTAATAGCACACTCAAGTTTTTAGCTTTTCGTATTTTTTAGACATAATATATTTACTTCCTGTCCAAAATCGTTATTATTTTCAAGATAGTCAAATGACGCCAAAACAGTAAGACTTAGACCGAATGTATGCTTAACAAATTATCTCGAGAATTCAATGAGAAATATAAAAATGCAATGAAAATCAAATAACGAAGTTGGGACTACTTCCAATATAAACAAAAATAGCACATGTTGACCAATATTTTCATTTATAGTTCACTATCGAAATCCTATGTAACTAAATTTTTAGATCCCAAAATCATTTAGATTGGCAGATACATCTAATAGGCCACACTGTGAGACATTGCTTAAAGCCACTTGCTTAAAATAATTTCTGAATTTATTAAATTATCCCATAAACGAGAAGTATAACAGGTAAGAGGCAATCATTCGCATTAGAAACCAGGCAAAAATCCCGGTGTTGAGTTTACCTATCTGCGGTGATGAGTTTACCAATCTCCAAAGGATGCCGGTGATCAGTTTACTATATCTCCGAAGGGTCTAATAATTTTATGGGGGGCTATATAGTGATGAGTTCGTACACGTCCAAATAATCGTTAAACTTAAATAAAATTCTATAAATGCTGTTTTCCAACGTCTTCGTTGGATCCTTTGAACCCTAGGATGCATAAGCAAATATTTCTACGTTATGGCATAACATGAGTCTCGTAGACTCGCTTTGTATTAAAGTACTAAAATAGATATTTTCTTTAATTGTTGTCTAATATTTATTTAATATTTCTTTATTTATAATAATATAAGCATAAACAGATAATACTTACCTGGTAAGGAACTGCATAGTCAATACAATTCTTGCATATTAACACACTGTGTTCTTTGCAAATTGGACACTTACACTTCTGTGTGCTGATTCTTGCAATGTGTGAAGGGCACTCGGAACATCTCCTTTTCTTTCTATGAGCCAATTTATCCCTAAATTTTTCAAAACTAACTCATTTACTAAATCTTTGAGAAAGTATCATCTTTTATTTGTTTTTCCTGCAGCAAAATTTTTATTTTGATTTGTATAAAGGAAAAACGCGTTAAGTGCTCCTACATCCATAATGTTGTACCAAACAGCAAAAGGCCAACGTCTACAATCGCTTGACGTTTTACCGTGTAGTTACGGATCAGCTGGTTCATTTTATCAACCCCGTATTTTGTTTGATTGTAAAATTTGATAATTTCGGGCTTCTTTGCTTGATTCTCAATATTTACAGATTTATCCTGGTGCGTTGAACTAAGAATAATGGCAGCTTTATTATTCTTTGGCACGTAACTTACCAAAGTTAAAATATCATTGATTCCAAAAATAGAGAAAAAAACGCATCTTTCTTTTAAAGCTTGAAATTCTTCTTATTTTTTCGTAATGTCCCCACACAAGCTATTTCTATAGACAGTAAATGCTGTGCTAAAGGGATGCTACTAAAAAAGTTGTCAATTGTCAAGTTGCGACCAAATTTTTTATGAAAGCGGTCAAGGACTTTACAACATTTTCCCCTACATTTTGTTGAATATTTTCACCCAGGTTGACGACCTAAATATATCTGCCAATCAACTGCATATCCTTTTTTACTTTCACAAAGACAAACAAATTTAATGTCGTATTTTGTAGGTTTTGACGGAATGTATTGAATAAAACGACAACGACCTCTAAATGCAAGTAACTCTTCGTCAATGGTTACATTTAATTCTGGTACCATAACTGTTCGTCACTGTTTCACAAACAACTCCCATACATACCGGACATAAGTAAATTTGTCAGTGTCCAACCTAGTTGAACGTGTTCGTCGGTAGTCAAATCATATGAATCGTCTTATATTTTTAAACCGATTTACTGCCATTGTAGCTTTATACAGTGGGTTGATGATTCATCTAAGAATAACTCTCTGACAAGCATATCCCAGTCTTCTCGACACCAGCCAGTAGCAGCAGGCCAAAAAATGCGTTCATTTCGTCTTTTTCAATTTTTGGCCATACCTTTCCCTTGGCCTCCCAATATTCGGTTGGCTTCTCTATTGGTACATATTATTATTTCTTCAACCATTTCAGCAGTCACAAATTTATCCCAAGCATTTTTCGGAGACAATATTTCGTTTCTTACTTTTAGGTCCCGCCGTGAAACGATATAGATTGTGAATTTTTGTTCTTCCTTGCAAAGGTGGAGTGGATTTCCATTCAAAATTGTTTCTGCTAATAAATGATGTACCTGCTGTTTCAATTGTTGAATTATTTTGATTCAAGTTCATATCATCACTACTCGAAGAATTTTCGGAATACTCGTCTGAACTATCTTTGTATACTGCAGGCTGTTCGTATTCTTGATCAGCCTCCGATACTTCACTTTTACTAGTTATGGAATCGTTGTCATCCTCGTCATACCACGTACGTAAAGATTTCCTCATAACTATTATCGTTGGGGTGAACGGATCTTTTTCTACTCGAGGATGCCATAATGCTGGCATAAAAATTTAGAGTATTTTACTTGATAGCTAACTTTTTGCATTTGAGTCTCCCGGACTTATGGTATGCATTATGGGGGTATGAATGGAAATTATTTTTTTTTATTTTTTTGTGTATACTATTTAAATTTTTATACACTAACAAACAGTCATACATGTCAAAAACGAATTCCTAAATCGGCAATGATTGGTATGGATTTAATCACATTTTACGAAGATGTAAATGTACGTCCGAGTCTCTGAGACTCATGTTATGCATCCTAGGGTTAAGTTGGTATAAAGCCCGTTTGTTATTAGGTCTTTAATTTTGTCCTCATGCTCATATTGAATTTTATCCATTATCACAGTTGCATTTCCCTTATCCGCTGGTAGGATAATTATCTAGTCATCATTTTTTAAACTTCTTTTATCATCTTTTAAACAACTTTTATTTCCTTTTTGCTTATGTTCTGTTCAATTTTATTAGAGTTTTCCAATTAAATTGACACAGTAATATGCTTCTTGCTCATGGGTTGGTAAATATGGTAAATAAAGTCTTTACATGATGATGTATTAGTTTTTTTTTGGGAGTGGGATAAATGTAGACTCACCATAGACAAACCATAGACCTGTAGACAAACCATATTTGTGGCATTATTCCAGTTTCGTATATGTAGTTGTAAATGTTTTGACGTGACAACGTCTTAAATTAGGTTGTGGCTCGGAGTCATTCATGAAAAAGTGTAACGCCCGCTCACGTCTGTTACAGTGAGTCACCGAACGAGAGAGAGGCCCGCCGGACCGGCGAATGCCTTGCGTCTCTCCCCAATCAAACATGATCGGTCCGCTGCGCGCAAAGCACTAGAGAATTAGGCGCGTTGAATCGGTGCGTGCTTCCGTGCATCATCGTCCTATCCTCAACAAAATCACTCAAATAGAAATTAGTTAAGTTTAAGTTTACATGTACAATGTTTTAGTAAACAAAATATATTTCTATAGTTAAAATTGTGCAATTCTTATTTTCATTCAATTCCTTGTTCCTATTGTGCAATTTAATAATATTCATATCAATAAATATTCTACCGAGAAAAAGACGTTGTCACGTAAAATCTTCGCCCGTAAAACCGACTTTACAAGCAACCGAATTTTTTTAGTTCTGAGACATTGACGTCATCTAGAAGTTAAAGCCAGTCTGATGGTATTTGGTCAGGACCATCTGGTAACATGTAAGGAATTTAAAGATTCATCAGGCGAAGGGAATATCCATAAGACTGATATTAAAATAGAATTATACTTAAAAGGAAAAATTACTGCAATTTATTTTACTAAACAAATTAGCTAGCCGAATTTTAAATGTCCTTTGGAGTTCTGCTACTTCAAAGAGTTGTTTTCCTGTGCGAGCCGGATTGTAGAATAGCGACGTACCAGGATATTATCCGATAATTTGTAAAAATATTTATTTTTTAATGACAATTACGATTTGGGTTTGTAGTTTTATTAAAATTTTTTTTTAATGATTTCACTATTTAGTTAATAATATTTTTTTAAAATCTATCTACTCTAGGGGTGGAGCGTAGAGCAATTCTTAAAATCGTAAGCAAAAATCCCAATTACTTTCCAAATCCTTGGGCGGTTCTACGAGGACTACTGACGAATTTTCCGTAAATGACAATAAAACATTCAACGCTTCTTCGATTGTGGCTTACTTTGGTCTTCCTAATTTAGCTTGAACTTTCATAGAGACTGTAGCTTCAAAAATCTTCTAACAGTTCTCTCCTCAGTCTATTTGGAAAGGATTTCAGTCTAGTTTGAAGAAGAGTACCTTTGAGATAATATCTCGCTACCAAGTATGATCTTTTCCTACGACCTCAGCTACCATCATTAATAATGATATTATTTATTTTTCATTAAGATGCCATTTTGAAAGAAAAAACAATTTTACAAGTCAAATTTAATGGGCTGCTTTCTTTACGTGTTTATTAATAAAGAACAGAATTTGCTTACAAGCGGAAAGAATTAGAATGAATAATATGAAGGATTTTGTTATTTTAATTTAAATGATGAATTTCATTTTGAAAAATGAAATATTATCATTGTTGGTTTTTATGTCATAAATCCTATTTTTTAATATGAGAGTAATCATCCATCAGCAATTAAACAATATTACAATATTGCATTAGAATATTGATTATTCTAATTAGTTATTTATGAAACATATTAAGGTCACCCATTCCCAGAAATTGACGTTTTGATAATTAAGCACTATTACAGGTCCCTTACTAACAGACCGTATTTCATTCAGTTTATTTATGAAAGATATTAAGTCACCGACTTAATATGATTCACAAATAAACGTTCAGATACCTGTCAAATTTGACAGAATGCATACAACCTCTAACCTAACTTTTGTTTGTTTGTCCTCTGTCGTTGCTAAAGCATTATTATTGCTTTACATTCGTATTTTATTAACAAAAATGAGTGATAGTGAAAGTGTTCAACGGAAGAGAAAAAGTCTACTACACACCGGCTTATATAAAGTCAATAGAATTAAAAATGCAATACTTTCTGGAGCAGAGTATGTTAAATACAAAGGCAATAAAGTACGTGCAAGATAAACCGGAAAACCGTCCAAGTAAATAGTTGTAACTAATATACATAGGCAAGTTATGTTAAATTAGGTTACATTTTAGCTGAAAGATGAAATGCTGGGATAAAATTACGGAAGGACAGCGTCAGGACATTTTAAAGAAAATATATTCCTTCAAGACCAAAAACGAACAAGATATTTACCTACAGAGTCTAATCGAGGCCATACCTAAAAAAAATTGAAGAACAAGAGCAAAAGATCATTTAAAGAGAGAACCAGTTCATTTGTTTTAAAACATTTATTTGGGAGAACGTACAATAATGATCTGGAGGAAAGCGTTTGAAAGCTACTATGGCGGAACATCAATCAAAATTAATCGCATAAATTTACTACATTTGGGAAAAACTCCTGATAAGAGAAAACAGCAGAATAACAGGAAAACCATTCCAGCCAACACTGTTGCTCAAATAATGGATCACATTCAATGGTTTCCCTTAAAAAAAGTCATTATTCTACGCAAGAAGTTGAATATCTTTGTTCAACACTGAATATAAAAATTATGTACGATCTTTTTAAAACGATGACACAAAAGTAGGATATCCATTCTATTACAAAATTTTTTAAAGAGAGGTTTAACTACCGCTTTGGACGGCCACAAGTGTACATGTGCTGTGCATGTGAAAGACTAACGTTAAGACTGAAAAAAACAACACTTAACGATACTGCAAATCGTGTTTCTGCTGCCGAATTGCTTATCCACAAAAAACAGAGTATGTAAAGCGAGTAAGGGCACATCACTTTGTTTAAACATTCGACTATATGCAGAATATTTCACTTCCATACATTCCTATCCAGGAAATGTAGTATTTTAGGCAATTATCCGTGCTTCCATTCTCAATTCATAATGTTGGTGATGAACTGCCATGTTTTATCTATACCATAAAGGCCTTGCTAGGACCAAACGAAGTTTGCTCCTTCCTATTGGATTACTTGAATATTTATGCTTTGCCTAGCGTTAAAAATTTGTATCTATACAGTGACAACTGTGCAGGACAAAACAAAAATCATTCGATGATACGTTTTTTTTTTGGCATTGACAGATGACAATGAGCCGATTTAAAAACAATTTTCGCTAATTCTATTGAATGTATTGCTAACAAAGCACAAAGGAAAGAACCTTTTAAAATTTCAGAATACAACGAATTTGTATTTGACTCAAAAACAAAAGGTACTATTACTGTTAGTAATTTTATTGGTGGCGCTATAAGGAGTACGTTTACTTTAAAAAAACCAGAGCAGTATGATGTTGAACTACCTACTACTCAAGCTTATCAATCGAAGTGTCCCATTTTGAAAGAGAAGATAGGCGATTTAAAGAAGACACTTTAATACTTACCAGAAGAGCACAAAGAATTTTATAATACGTTACAAGACTGGTCAACTCGCCAATAGGGAATAATTTCTTACATCATCACATGTAATTTAAGTTTATAAAAGCACATAAATGTTTTTTGGCAATAGTTTCTTGTTATTTTTTCACGTTTAATAGCTTATTTTTATGTTTTAGATAAAAAATATATATCAACAGCTATGTTTATTTATTAATCATACGAAATCATAGCATTTAATTGAAAAATTATTTTTAAACTAAGATTCAAAATTTTGTAATTTTACCCTTGTCATGTTTCATTTAAACCCATGGTCAGTATTTTATATATTTAAAATAATTTATAACATCTCTAGGGCCGGTTGTTCGAACGCTAATCAAAACTTGTAATCAAATATTTAATTACAAGCAAATCCGTCACAGCAGCTGTCAAATTTATTAAAAATTGCTTATTACTATTATTGATTTGTAAATAAAAACATGAAATTAACATCAGAAAGAGTTTAATTATGGTTTATTTTAATTTATAACACAAAATAATAAAATTGAATAAAATAAATCATATTACGTATGACGTATTTGATTGTAATTAAATATTTGATTACAATCAAGTTTTGATTAGCATTCGAACAATCGGCCCCTAATCTCCTGGAAACGGTTTTTTGTTTCTCCTATAAATTTTAAGTTTTATGACTTACTATGTTTCATAAATAACTGATTCTTATTTTAATTGTTTTAAATATTTACATCCAAAAGATTGAGTGCCTCCTATCACCAAGAAATTTTTATGGTACTGAATGCAGTTTTTTCACGTAGAATCCAAATCTTGAATAAAAATAGGGGTTTCTGTTAAAGATTTCAAAACTGTCCCCCCGTCCAAAGTATTTAGTGTCGTTTGATAGATTTTTGAAAAATATGCGCTATCTCAGAGTTTTTGATTACTCGTTTGGAAGTGTATTTCTCGAGATATTTGGACCGTTTTCATAATTTTCTTGGGGTATCAGGATAAATCGTATTTTTCCGATTGCGCCATCTATCAAATATTCGAAAAAATGTCCTGAATAAAAGTTGCTTATTTTGTATAAGAAATCCAAATCTACATAAAAATGAGGATTCCCATTTAAGATTCGCACTTACGCACGGTGCATCCATAGGAGGTGAGAGTGGCTTATCCAATAGATTTGAAAAAATATTAAAAACGTGTTTTTCAGTTTTTCGATAGGAGGTAAACTTCGCGAACTATTCGAGAGCACCGCTTCTTTTGACACAACCTGATATAAGGCATGAAATACTAATTATTTGATTTAAAGAGAAATCCTCTGAATATGTCAATTTTTATGTCTACATTAATTTGCATTAAATTTGGATTAAACTTAATTTATGCATTTTATACGACGTGATAATTTCTGCGTTTTACTTTATAACATTGACTGAAAATTAAAGATAATGTTTAAATTAAACAAACAAATTTATGTTGGTTTGTTGTTCTACGCGTATTTTTTATTTTAAAGAAGTGATAAAAATATTAGCCGCGTTTATTTAACGTATCGACTCGTATAAAAATAATATCTTAAGTAAATATAAAAACATTCTATTAGGGATAAAAAGGATCTACTTGGAAAAATACACCGCAAATGAATTTAAAAGAGAAAAGCACGAGAAAATAAGGAGCAAGCAACCAGAGCAAAATAGTGTATGGTCCCCAGGAGATCCGAGAGATGTATCGCCTGTCTAGATCGCTCAGACGCCGGCATCCATCCCATCCGCATGCAAAAATACCCAAGAATTACGGGATAATCCTGGATAACGCCTCCTGCTCAGGGAAGACGGACACACACTACCCCCCTTAGATTTATGGACGTTGCATAAGTGGAGCCACATTTTTTCCTTTTCCATAAATAAGAACAGGAAAAGGGAATAATGTATGGTAAACTTTTTTGAAAGCTTAGTATAGAATACCGCTTTCTGGCATCGTTGCGGATCACTGAATGCTATATAGGGATTCTCATAAAATATATTAAAGAGAATAAACGGTTTATATAATTCTCTTTTAATATTAACTTTTAGATTAAATACATATTATTAATTATATAATTGATTTACTCAATGTCTGTATTCCGTTGATAAGGGATGAAAGCTTTGTCGTAAACGGTGTGCTGTATTAAGAAAGTACTTCCGCGGGTTTGCAAAAATGCATGATCAGCTAACACGATTTTTTTTGATATTTCGAGTTGGGTAGGATTTAATTGAAACGACGGCATTGTTTTGCTGATTTGTGGCAAAATCAAAAATTCAACAGTTTTTTGAAATTTGCTAAAACGCGATTTGATTGTAGCATACGCAGAATTTTTTACTTATAGTCGATAAATCATCTACCCCGGAAACTGTGATATTAAACGGTTTTTTGATCTAAATTCAAAAATTGAGAAACGGCTTCGGTAATAAAAAATGTGCTGAAAATCACCGTACAAAAACATTCGACAAGTTTTGGCTTTTCCGCGACCGTTTACGATATCTACTACCGCGGTTGCTAATAGGACTTTCGTGGATTCATGAGCTTGCAAATTTACACTAGCACTAGGTGTATCCGTGTTTGTATTTTTATATTGTTATTCGTAGTTTTTTTTGGTTTATCGGAATGCAACAAACAGTTGTGTTTTTGATGACAAGTGCCACAGTTGGAAGCGGTGCATTGCAAGACGCGATGGTTTTTGCGTAAGCAATTAATAAATACACCATCCACCTTTTTTAGCAACTTCATAACGTTCAACAGGCGATAACGATGTGAGTTTACGGCAGAAATTTACATAATGCTCCCCTTCACAAAAAATACAACTATTTTGTGAAGTACTTGCAGTATAAGTTTGTTGATTTCGCGAATGTTGAGCCATATTCGACGATTTTGATTTATTGGTGGAGGATTTTTGATAGTCGCTTCCTGAGATGGTGTGTTTTCCAAGTTGAGCTTTTCTATTTATAAAACGACATCATTTGTTTCATTGTTGGATTACGCGATTCGTAACTATTATCCCCCCATCGTTCGCGGAGATTATTAGTGAATTGTCTTAGTGAATAAAAGACGAGAAAAGAATCCCAATATTTTTTACCGCTCTTAAATATTTTTGATTATGATCCATGAATGCGCGAGTTGAAAATTCTTTTGACATACACGGCGTGTCTATTAGAGAGATTGATATAACTGTCACGAATGAATTTTCGATCGTCATAGCGCTATTGTAACAATTTCATCATAATTTTGAGCAGACGATTCGATACAAGATATTATGTTCGCAGCTTCTTCTGTTAAACAACTTTTCAAATTAAGATAGTTTTCTCACGAAACGAATGTTATTATCGGGAGAAGAGTATGGACGCCACGTGTCGATACTGCCATTAAAAATAGGCAAAGGATTAGTTGGAAGCGAAGCTGCCAAGAAATTTGTTGCAAAATGAATTGCTGTTTGCATATTGAATTTCTGCCGACGACAATGAAGGAACGCTAGAATACCATCCAAAGTTGACGATTTCAATTTTTCCGTAGTCCGACCCGACAAAAAATGTGTAGCGGTTGCGTATGTTTATAATATTGTTCCTAAAGTTCTATACGATAATTAGTAAGTTCATCCGATGCTTCCAGTAATATTTATAATTTCGTTTGAACAATTTCAAAATATTCACGAACTTTTTTTATGTCCTGATACGTTTTTATAAGCTTATAAAATATTATTCAGGAGTGTATTTATTTAAAAAATTTCAAATTTCGTCAAAGATGACTTGGCATTACGACGTTTGACATTACGGGCTTTAATTACTTCTTCAGTCGTTTTAAATTTTTATAATATATAAATAAGAATAAAAATATAAACCAAATAACCAAAAAAACTAAAATTTGTCACGACAAAACGACAATAAACAATTTAAATTATACGATGAGTTTATTAAATTCAGACTAATTGATTCTAAGCAAAATCGAAATAGAGAGGATATAGAATTTTTCATATAAAAATGATTGCACGACATTCAAGATTTACGACGTCAGAAACCCACAGCGTTGCCAAAACATCAGAAGAGTTAGTAAGTGAGGAATTTTTAAAATGTCAACTATTTGTCAGACAGTTTATATTAACAGTAAATACACATAGTTTTAAGACTACACACTAACATACATGAGATAACATTTTAATGGCAGAATTATTATTCTAAATTTTAAACTTACCTCTTTTAGAGCATTATATGTAGTAAAAACGTCCCGCCATTATTTCTTGTTAAAAATAATCTATTTTATATGAAAGCTTATCAGCTTTCTAACAGGACTATTTAGTTGTTTTGGCATAGCACAATCACAATACACAGTAATAATTAGTTTTTAAGATTTTAATCTAAATTTAATATGTATTAATAAATACAATTTATTAATATATAATTATTATGATCAAATTGTGTAAGAAATACAAAACATAAACATAATTCTTACTCTAAAAAAGCGGCAACACTTTAAACAATTTTGCCACACGCTGAACTGTCATTAATATAAAAAGTATTTTCGTATCAGTTGCGTACAATTATCTAATCTATTTAATTAAAATTATTATTTTATGGAATATTAGACTTAAGAGTTATTTCATTAAATTATATTATTAAAACTACAATTGTTTTTGGTTATTTAATCAATATAATTCTAAATTCCCAATATAATGATGATTACATTTTTCTGATTATTATACATGTATGATAATGAAAGGATCATACCTATGAAACATCGAGCAGTTCCGTATGGGTTTCGTATTATTAGCTGTGTTAGGAAAATTTGAACTCTAAGGTTGACGTTCTGGAAATTTTAAATATAAGTGGACGTCACTTTATATAATTGTGACGTGCAACGGTTTTGCTTTGAAAAGTGGTATATTAATATTTATGAGTGGTGAAAGGAAAGAGCAAAATAGAATGGATTAATTTAGTGGTTCAAATGAATTACTTTGAATTGGTGACTTTCGATACATCTGTGTTGACAGCTACGATTTGATTTGATGCTATGATGATCGTTGTTGATCGCACAGGAATACGACAACGAGGTGTGTTGAATCCTTGAGAATCGACGAAAATGCGGTAATTTATTCTTGAGGCAATTACTCACGGTTTATAGCATCACTACTATTTTTCAAATGCTCACTTTATTTTAATTTAAAACGACGAATCACAAAACAATTAACAGTTATATTTATTGTTCGACAATAATTAGTTCAGTTCTTCAAATACGGCACGAAGACCAATAACTTATATCCGGCTCGAAGGACCCAGGTCTTGACCTACGAATAGTATACAGTGAGATATAGTTGCTATAAAAAATCATTTTATCAAATTTAAATAATATACGACGGACAATTTTCATAGAACTATTTATTACTTACTATACGTGTTACATAGCTTAGTTTCGCTGGCCACTAAAATACATTAAAGCTGCATAAAAATACAAAATGCATAACAGAAGTTTACTAGTGGAAGGGAGGTCGTTTCTAAAACTATAATATTTTACCTTGGCGAAAAACGTAAATTACACAAAATCGTTCATATTGTCCTTCTCAGAAACACATAAATACGTAGCGAACAATAACCGCTGGATTTGACTAACTGTAAATGTTAAAAATACCTATTTTCTAAAGATAGGGATTATAATAGACAAATTTTCCCCAAAATATGTAAAAATGAATGTACTTTAATATTTTAAGAGATTTTTGGAAACTAATTTACACAACCTTAAAGAATTACCGATATGAATCTAAAATAATAAAATAAAAACCGAAAACAAAATGAACTAAGCTATAAGGAGCCGTAACAGACATATTTCCATAGTTGAAGTTTCAAGAAGTAGGGCTATTGATAAGAAATTAAATGATGTATGAATATGAAATTTTGAGATGCCAGGGGCATCAAAAAGTTAGTAGGAATTTGAGCGCCACTTATTTGATTTTTAGTCCAGTCGTCAGAGAGTTGAGCCTAAAAATCATACGAACAAGCTGAATTTTGCAAAGAATATTAATTTTGGGACCCCAAAAAAGATCCAAAAAAATTTACCACAGTGGGGTAAACACAGAAAAAAAATCGGTTTACCAAGAATCTGTACACCGTAGAAAAAAAGTGTAAATAAAAAATGTACCGCTAAGATAATTTTAAACAAAAATGTTTATAAGCATTTTTTGTGTAGAATAAACCGTTCTATTAGAAAGCAACGATATCCTTTAATTCAAGTGTACTACTCGACAAAAATCAAGATGAGTTTTAAAAAGCAAGAGTGCAGTTTTTGAATGCAGTTTTTGTATTTTTGGCGAGAATATAGAATAAACCTCCGAGAATATAAAAACACTTACCGTGGTGCGATTTTTGCCATTTTTTACGATTCTCGTGAGATCAAAAAAATTGATCACTTTCATTGACCGTTGTAGTAAAATTTCCATTTTTAGAGATCAATCTTTAAAAACCTATGACATAAAATTTCAAATTTTGAGTTGTGGTAATAAAATATGAGTCATTTGAAAAAATTATGAAAAAAATACGCAGAATTTAATGTTTACATAACAAACGATCCCAGGGTAGAATGGAAATCGCACGGTCGATGTGAAATATCGCCTCTTTTGAAAAATTGCGTTTAATGTGGATTAATTAAACTAATAATTAGTGAAAACCTTAGATTCTGAAAAAAAAATTGTATTTTGAGATAAAAGTAAATCGAAACCATAAATAGTGTGCATATAGTTAATAAAAACTGGTGTCAGTTTGTTTAAGGTAATGGGCTACGAGTTTGGTACTTTCACAAAAACTGGAAGCAAGGACTGAGTATAAAAATAATTAAGACAACAAACCTAAGGTAAATATTTATAATAACAATTAATTTAAATTGAAATAATTAGGGCATTTAAAGAGATTTCCAATTGGAAGTAGTAGGATTTTATTTGTATTTTGCTTATATAAAACATATACTTTTAACTAACCTAAAGGATTTATGTATACAGGGTTTTTAAAAAATAAAAACATGTAGAAATGTCAAATATAACTAACCAAATTTAATTAACTAATATATTTAAGGACTAAATATAACTAGTAGAAAACAAAATAAAACGAGACGGATGTCGTTAGTTATAAAGCTAATAGAGAAAGGTCTCCTGAGAAAAGCTAGCCTCGAAGGGTTGACTTGGGCGAAACTTTTTACGAGAGACTTTGACTAAACGAGAATATCAAATATTTTTAATTTCTCTTAATATTCCCAATTACTGTAGTGGTTAATACCCTGTAAATGTAACACTAGACATAGAGTAAAACATAACAGTAAATATATTGAAATATAAATAAAAATAAATGTAATACAATCCAGGAAACAAATCGATGAACAGCAAAGAAAATAAACCAGACACGATAACCCATCCGACGAGGAGGAAGCCTTCAAAAGAAGCAAAGTTACGTTGAGAACACCCTCCAAAGGATAACATAAAAATAGCCAAATGGAAGAACTAAAGAAACTACTAGAAGAAATAAATAAGGAGATAAAACGGAAATAAAAAGGGCTGAAAACAGAATTAAGGAAGAAAATATGGAGTCAGAAGATATACTAAAAGAAGTTAAAGAAGAGATTAAAACAAAATAATGAAGAAATAAAAATCATAAAACTGGAAATAGATAGGTGAAGGAAGAATGGACAAAAGAGAAAGACGAACTGAAAAGAGAAAACGGACTAAACCAAAACGATAACAGAATGATAACGGAAGAATTAATGATCTTAAACGCTCATTGGAAAGATTAGACAAAGAAAAAAGAAAAAAGAATATAATCATTAGTGGAGCAATTAAAAGACTCTGAAGACCAAAATCATTGAAAGAAGGGAATGACTACTTGTTAGAAAATCATCTTGAAGTCAAAAATAATATTAAAAGAGCACAAAAATAGGCACAAAAACATGCTTAATTTAAACTAGAAAGTGAAGAAGAAAAACAACAATCTTAAGGAAACAATACAAACTTAAGAATGTGAAATCGAAAAAATATGGATTACAGAGGATCTCACAAAAGGAGAGAGAGAGAGAGAATGAAAGCTTTAAGAGATAAAGCAAGAGAAATGAGGGAAAAATGGAAAAATGGTCAAAATTAGGATACAATAAAATCACAGTAGCCGGCAAGGAATGGAGATGGTGCTATAAAGAAGAAAAAGTAGTGGAAATAGCGAGTTCAAAAAACTACCAGAACAACATAAAAGAACGAAGAGAGGTCAAGCAACGAATAGAGAAGAAGAATTACAAAATAAACAGGACAATGATGATAAATGTTTAGTTTTAAGTAGTATAGGAATAGGATTAGAAATGTAAACGATAAGTATCCCACTTAGAAATATGAACTCGTGATAGGAATAGGGTATTAGGCATACTAATAGTAGTGATAATATTATAGTTAGGGGGAATATCAATTATGGTTTATAGCATTAGTAATGAAGGTAGGAAAAAATTAAATATTAGCATTAAAAATAAAAACGGTAATAAAATAAACAACGGATATAATGTTAATACAAAAAACAGGGAGCATGAAATCAACGTTAACAACAATAATGGAGAAGAAGAATATAGTAATAAGTAAATAATCTTCATCAATCAGCCAATCCCCGTCCACTGCTGGACATAGGCCTCCCTCAGTTCTTTCCAGTGTTCTCTACACTGGGGCCGATTGTAGCCAGTTCCCGCTACTCTTTTTATGTCGTCGGTCCATCTAGTCGGTGGTCGTCCTCGGCTTCTTTATAATCTCTTGGGCCTCCATTCATTAATTCTCAGCATTGCACGTTCCATGGCTCGTTGTGTAACTCTTAGTTTATTCGCAGATTTTCTGCGTGAGTGTTAAAGTCTCTGCTCCATAAGTTTGTACAGGCAAAACACATGGTTATAAACTTTTCGCTTGAGACACATGGGAATTGAACTTTTTAGAATATGGCTTAGTTTGCCAAATGCTGCCCATGTCAGGCCTATTCGCCTCTGTATTTCATTTGTTTGATTGTCTCTGTGTATTTTGATCTCGTGTCCCAGATATTTGTAAGTGTCTGTTTGTTGTATGGTATTAATTGTCGATAGTTATATTTCCACTCATTACGAGATTTGTCATAAGTTTAGTTTTCTCAAAGTTTATCTTAATCCTGCTCTTTCAGACAGACTTTTAAGCGAAATGTAGCATAGAAACCGTATCCTGTAAGTTATCTGCGATTAATACGACATCATCTGCAAACCTCAGATGATTTAAATCTTTCTCCATCTATATTGATGCCCATATCTTGCCATTGGGTGTTCTTAAATATTGACTCTAGAGCTGCCGTGAACAATTTTGGTGAAATATTGTCTCCTTGTCTACTCCTCGACCTAAGCTGAATTTTTCTGTGTCTTCGTGTAGTCGTATACTTGATGTAGCGTTTCTCGTAGATGTTTTTGATTAGTGACGTGTACCTGTAATCTATTCGGCTTTGATTTAGGGCTTCCAGTACGTTTCAAACTCTACAGTATCAAAAGCTTCTCGTAATCGACAAATGCAAGAACCAGTGGTATGTTGTACTCGATGCATTTTTCAATTAAGATCTTTATGGTGTGCAAATGGTCATTTGTGCCATATCCTCTCCTAAAGCTTGCCTGTTCTTTGGGCTGATAGAATCTAGTTTAGAGTGTTAGTCTCTATGTTAAGATTTTCATAAAGAGTTTATACATATGTGTCAAAGAGGCTGATGGGTCTATAATTTTCTAATTTAGTATATCACCTTTTTTGTGTAACAAGACTATCACTGCATTGTTCCAGTCTTTAGGGAATCGTACCCGCATGTATGTAAGCATTTATTAAACAGTTCGCTTACTGATTTTAATAGAATTTCTCCTCCTGCTTTTATTGCCTCAATAACGAGTCCATCGTCACCAGGCGATCGATGGTTCTTCATTTCCTTTAAAGCTGATCTTACTTCTGACACAGTAATGGGTAAAGTATTTCCGATCCTGATTTATGAGAGTCTTTACTCGTGTCGGTAAATTTTCTTGTGATCTTTGGCTGGTATAGAGGTCTTTTAAAACTCTGTAGTTAAATACATCTTAACAAGACAAATTATATATGAATAGCGGACATGGAATGTGACATCTCTGACCGGCAAGGAAATAGAAGCTACGGAGGAAATGGAAAAAATGAAGGTACAAATAATGGGAATAAGCGAGACAAAAAAGATAGGGAAAGGACACATCAATATCAATGAGAAATATAGTCTATATTATTCCGGAGTACCACAGGGTCACAGAGCAAAAGAAGGAGTTGGTATAATAGTGAATAAAAGAATAGAATCAAGATTAACAAACTACGAAGCAGTAACATCTAGAATAATCACAGCCAAATAGAACTATAAGACAAGATAGGAATAATACAAATATACGGATCAACAGAAGGTAATGAAGAAGAGATAATGATAGAATTTTACAACGAACTCCAAAAAGCATTAGACAAATTAAGAGAGACAAAAGAAAAAATAATAATCTTAGGCGATTGGAATTCAAGAGTAGGTAAGGACATTAACAGGGGATTAGGATGCATTGGACAATATGGGGAAGAAACATTAAACAGAAATGGAATTAAAATGCTGGATTTCTGTCAAACCAATGACCTGATATAGAAAACACATTCAGTGAACAAACCATTAACGACAAATATACATGTGTGGCTGAATAGAGAAATGCGAAAAGCTTAAATCGAATAGTCTATACGAGAAACCTAGAACAAAATATAAAAAATGTGTCTACACAACACAGGATGGTCACTGCAAAACTGGAGGATGAAAAAATGGAGGAAGTGGAAAGAAAAGAGTACAAGAAAGGTAATGTAAACAAACTAAAGATAGAAGTGTGCGAGAATTTTACACGGAGGAAACTAACAAAAGACTGAGACAAATAGAATGCCAAAAAGAAATATGGACAATGGAAGAAAGATGGAGTACAGTTTGTAGTAAAATTTCCATTACTCTGAGATAGCGCGT
>NW_027312980.1:0-24481 GCF_040954645.1 Diabrotica undecimpunctata
ACGCGCTATCTCAGAGTGAATAAGGAGTTCACATTAGTAAGGTTGTCGTACCAAGTAGCCTTCAACTACTTCTTGAACTCTTTTGATAGGCTTTTAAGTGAATTGCGCCTACCAGAAGTATTTCTGACGAGAAAGTTACAAACACGAACAAATCTACAATTACTACAAAGAAACAGAAGTTACTGATACAAGACGGAATAATGAATAAGCTCTTCAAATATGGAGAAGAAAGTATCATCATCGAGATGCCAAAACTTGTCCAAAAAATAATATTATAATGCAAGATACCAGATGCATGGAGAAATGATACAAATATTCAAAAAAAAGACAAAGAACAACCCAACAACTATAGCGTATAAATCTACTAAACACTACATTCAAGCTTTTTACAAAAGTTTAAGCAAACCGAATTACACAATAACACTATTGATAACATTATAGAAGAACGTGCGTAGACGCGTAGATGTCGTATTTGTACTAAGACAAATAACTAAAATGGCCATTGAATATAATAATCCAGCATCTTTATACTTCGTAAATCTAATAAAGGCTTTCGATCGCATTAAGTCGAAGATGGCTTATATCTATTATGAAACACATATACCTTTCAATATTATGCAAACCATAGAAAACATCCACTCTCATAATCTAATGTAGGCACAGATAAATGAAAAACTATATATATATATATATATATATATATATATATATATATATATATATATATATATATTTAGGGATTCTACAGTATTCACTGCCTTCCCTCGCTCAACCGTTTCCATCTCTCTCTGTTGTTCCATTCTCCATCGTTTAGTCCTCTCTTACTCATGGCGTCGTCTACTTCGTTCCTCCAGGATTTTCGGGGTCGTCCTCTTTTCCTCCTTCCTATGGGGCTCCATTCGGTTATTCTCTTTATCCATCTGTTGTCGCTAGTTCTTCTTACATGTCCATACCACTTTAGTCTTTTTTGTTCTATATATGTTAGTATGTCTGTTTCTATTGATGTTCTTTGCTTTATTTCGTCATTACTTCTCCTATCCATTCTTGTTACTCTGCAGCATCTTCGCAGGCATTCCATCTCTGTTGCTACTATTTTACTGCTGTTTTTCTTGTTTATGATCCAATTTTCAGCCCCATATGTCATAATACTTCGCACTAATGTTTTATAAATCTGCGTTTTTGTTTTCATATTTAGGTGTCTATCCCACCATACTGAGTTAAGTTGTCGGATTGCTGTTCTTGTTTGTCCTAATCTTTGTGTAATTTCTTCCTCTGTTGTTGCCTTTTTCGTGATTATAAACCCCAGATATTTGAATTTATCATTTCCTTTGATTGTTACGTTGTCATCAATCTGTAGATCTTCTATGTCTTCTTCACTTGTAGATAGGTACTCTGTTTTCGCGAGGTTATTATCTAGGCCAGCCTTGGTATATTCTTCTTGTAGTTTCTTCATCATGTAGCTGAGGTCGTCTTGGTCTTGTGCAATCACTACTTGATCGTCTGCAAAACTTAATGTATATAGGTATTCGTTCCGTACCGGTACTCCCATGCCTTCGCATTTTCTTTTCCATGTAGTCAAGGCTTTCTCTAAGTATATTTTGAATAGGGTTGGAGATGTGGAACAACCCTGCAGGAGCCCTTTTGTTGTGGTGAAGTCTCCTATGATTCTTGTTCCCATTTTAATGGACACTTTATTTTCTTTATACAGAGCTTTTGTAGCTTCTATGAGTTCCGTCTGTATTTCTAATTTGTACATTGCCTCCCATAGTTCTGACCTTGGTACAGAGTCATACGCCTTTCTCAGGTCCACAAATGCCAAGTGTATATCTCTATTTTTTGCTTTTTTCTTTTCCAACAGTTGTTTCAGTGTGTATATGTGGTCTATGCATGATCTTCCTGCATGAAAAACTAACACAGCCTATACCAGTATAAAGCGGACGAAATAATATAAGCAGAACATCAAGGCCATGATTACACAATGAGGTATAGAAAGGTCCAAATAATATTCTATGCAGACTACGTTGTACTAGTCGCCAAACCCAAAGAAGATTTGCAAAGATTAACGCACACTTTCAATAAAACAAGCAAAAATGTAATATGATCCACTACGATGTAATATCTGGGAAACCAGATGTAAATTTAAATATCTGGGATGCAATAGATGACTAGTTATGAAGATTTTAAAGAAGCGGTCCGAAAACAAGTCTTAAGAGCAAACAATGCGGTGGGATCTTTTATGGATACAATCTGGAAGAACAAGCGCTTAAGAAAAGACACACAAACAAGGATCTATAAAACACCAATTCGACCTATAATGACATACACTGCAGAGACGAGACCCGACACATCCAAAACGAAAGTACTATTACAAATGACAGAGATGAGAATACTCCAAAGTCTATTAGATGGAGAGAGAAGCGTTAACATAATACAAAACAAATCATCAAATGGTCGAACATGTGTTGGAAAACTAAGGAAGAGATGGGGTTATAATTTAAACAATACACGAGGCTAATATCGAGAAGAGACAGGCTTGGAAGCCTATTTATAAGAAGGAAGAAGAAGAGCTATATTTATGTTAAAATATCCAAAATGATTATTTATTCTACTTGGGTTTATTTCAATATTTTTACATAAAAAGCTTTCTACAATAATAATACAAAAATAAGTTTTGGTACTTACACTTTTTTTATTTAATATAATGGTACTCGTATATAGCCAACCACTGGTAATTTTCTTATGGTATTAAACAATATATACAAATATATATTAGACAAATCATTTAAGACAGATTATAATTTGTTAGAATTTCCAAAATATTCAGGTTTGAAAATTGTGGTATTTTATGTCAACTGTAAACTGATAATAATATAGGTCCTACTTGTATACCACCTTTTCTATATCAAAAGCCAATATCTTATCTAATTGCTATCACCTAAATCGCTTTGAAAAGAGTACCTAACAAATAATAGTTAATAGTTCTAGAACTGTAAGAAACTTACACTTAATGTACTCTCTTTTGTTATTTAATTAATTAACACAGCAACCACCATGAACGATGAAATGATTCGACTAGAGACGACCTTCCGCAACTAAACATTTTTATAAATACTTTGTGGTTACTAGGTGATGTGATTAGCGATATAACTCTTTAAAAAATATGTAACATATCTTTACAGGATATTACGCCGATAGCAAAGCCTGAAAATAAATAAACTGATTGTTTGTATTTTGGTTTCTGCTAAGGTAAAATTTTAATGTTATTTTGATTTAGATAAACCACTGTTTAAGAGCATATTTAACGTTGTCAAAGCAAGTAATTGAAAATATATACTAGATAGAAAGTTCTAACGGCTAGAAGTACTAATTTAAACTTCGCATAAACTATTAGGTTTTATCTTTAGCGTTGCTGCTAATTCTTATGATCGGTAGTATTGAATTCTTTCAAGAATCGAGAACTTGGTCCTCGAGAACTTCTAAGAATCGAGAACTTTCTGGAAAACTGAGAATCAATATTCATTTTAACGTTATTTTAAAATATATATTGTTTTCTTCTTTTTCCTCTTATTATTTTAAGACAATGTCTTGTTTTTCAAAGTTGCAGCCTAAGTTGGAATTCAAATGTCTAACTTTCATACCAGCATATTTTTCCGAGTGGCCTGCTGATGTCTGGTTTCTCTTCCCTTGCAATCTTTGCAAGTCTATTATCACAAATAATATGTGATAATATACAGGGTGTTCCTTCAAGGTATAGATAGAAGGCACCACGTCGAGCAAAAAAGTCTTATAATATTTTTTTCTAAATGCAACCGTTAGACCAAAAAACGAAAACACATTTTGGTAGTTCAGTACGAAAATTTAAATATAGACAGTCACAACTATGATAAACAGATATTTTGGAACAATCATGTTTAGTGTCACCGCGAAAATGTTTTCGCTTATTAGCTGTACAAATTTATGTGCATCGGTATCCCGAAAGGCGAACTCCTAATGCTCAAACTTTTGGGAATGTTTCTAAAAAATTATTCGAAATGGGTTCTGTTATACCAAAAAAAAAAAAAATAGCAAGACGGATCTGTCGATTAAATATCGAAGACGACATTTTAGATGCTGTGGAGATAGCCACGAACGGTGGCTAAAATTGTTGGAATGTTGAAAAACGTTGTTCAGAGAACATATTTTGAAAGCCTAGATAGTATTGCCTTAATTTGTTCTACATATAGCCCAGTCTGGTTAAACAAAAATCATCGATTTCACGGCAAAATGTTTCGCAGATATCTGAAGCTTTTAAGACATAGGTGGGGGTGACTAGATGACGAATAGATAAAAAGATACTCCTATTTTTACCTTGCGTTTTTTTTTTAACAATAATTTATGGTCAGAATTTGATTTTTTATCTATAAGTTTTTTCCCTTATAATTTAAATAAACAAATTTATACCATTTTTTTATATCAAGAATATCTTTATTTTCCCGTTTTTTTTCAATTAAAATTGATAAATAATTTACGGAGATATTTGCAAAAAAGCGGTTTTTTTGCACTAATTTATAAATTTAATTAATTTTTTTATTAACAAAATAAAATTAATACATTTCAACATTGAGGAATTACCGTCCTTTAAATTTGTGCGAAATTTTCCCCCGATCGGTCAAATAGTTTAAAAGTTATTCAATTTGTTTATCCCTGGGACTAATTATTTAAACCATTGAACTTGCCCTATGAATGATGCTAGACACATTTAACAAATTTCATAGGATTCTTTAAGACTTATACTATCTCAGAAGTTAAATGAATATTGAGTTTTCATCGAAATTATTTACAAAATAAACGTTTGAAAAAGGGGGGTATGTTTTTTACTTATAAACAATTGTAGTAACTTCTATATTTTTCAAGCTACAGACTTGTACGTATAACCATTAGATGGCTAGTAAAAAAACTCATATTAAACAAAAAAAAATAAACCTTCTATGAACAATAGGAACGAAGTTAGCGACAATTTTTTTGTTAATTATATCTCCATTGTTTATGAACATTAAGAAGTAAAATTTGCACAAATTTTGAATGAAAATCTAAACTTTATATTGAATTTTATAGCTATAAAATTCATCCAATTTTTCGAAACTTAAAACCTTTCGAAACGAAGTTACTTTCGAAAGATCGACATAGGAAAGTGGAGGGGAAACTGTTTTAGCTCCTCACTGCAAAATTTAATATTATGGTTACGGATTTATCATTCAAAAGCTTCAACAGTTCTGTAGGAATTTCATCAGGTCCATTTGCTTTTCCATTTTTATCGTTTCTTATTGCGTATTCTACTTCTTCTTTCAATATGTCTGGCCCAGTTGCATTGATTATCTGAGTTAAGTTGTTTCTATCGTCTTCAAATAATTCATTCAGGTATTCTGTTTCTAAGTTTATTTAAATCTAGTGCCTTTCTCTGTGGTCTTCTAATCTTTTTTGGTCTCGCCTCTATCACAATAACTACCGGGTTATGATCTGAGCCTATATCAGCTCCTGGGTACGACTTAGTACATTTAACAGCATTATGATACCTCCTTGCTATCATAATGTAGTCTATTTGATTTCTCACTATTTTTTCTTTGGTATGTTGTGGAGATGTCCATGTATATAACCGTCGAGGAAGTAATTTGAAAAAGGTATTTGTTATTACGAAGTCTTCACTTTGGCAAAATTGAATCAATCGATCTCCTCTGTCATTTCTGTTTCCAAGCCCATATTTTCCTACTTGTTCTCCTACCTTACCTTGACCCACCTTGGCATTAAGATCGCCCATTAATATGTTAATGTATGGAAAGACTGACTTAATAAGTGAAGACAAACAACCTGCAACAAAAAGGTTCAGACCTGACAGTGAAGTCGAATAAATGAACCAAATTTTAACTTTTAAACCAATGTATGTAAAGAAAATAAAAAAAGTAAAGTTCAATAAACATTGCAAAATTTAATAAGGCAAGTGATGAAAAAATCGACTTATTTTATCAAAGCAGTAAGGCATATTAGATTAATATTGTATATCATATTTGTAAGAAAAATAGAATAAAAATCAATATTGTTAATTATAAAAATACAAACAATTATAATTAATATAAGGAATATAATAATATAATGTGTAAAAAATTACCTGAAATTTAATTTATAAAATATATAAGTATTATTACATCATTGATATAAAATGAAAAAACATATGTTGATTTTCCGGGATTTTCCGAGATTTATGGGGGGTGAAAATTATGTCATTATTATTAATACTGCGACAGACTATTCGAGCAAATTAAAAAAAAGTAAGTATTTAGGGTGAATTTCAAATTGACTTAATTTTTCCGAGTTTTCCCATATTTTCCGGCCAGTGAAAACTATGTAGTTATTCATATTTCGACGAGCTACCCCAGAATAAAAAAAAGAGGCTTGCAGCTGCAAAGGAAGCCGAGATAATGTAAATTCTTCCTACGTGTTGCAATTTGAAGTTCCGATGCCGAAAAAAAAAACGGAGCTGAAACAGATATCCTCTCCACTTTCCTATGTCGATCTTTCGAAAGTACCGTCGTTTCGAAAAATTAGATAAATTTATAGCTATAAGTTTCAATATAAAGTTTAGATTTTCATTCAAAATTTGTGCAAATTTTACTTCTTGATGTTTATAAATAATGGAGATATGATTTTTTAAAAATAGTCCCTAACTTCGTTCCTATTGGTCATAGAAGGTTTTTTATTTTTTAATGTGAGCTTTTTTACAAGCTATCCAATGGTTGAAAAATATAGAAGTTATTACAATTGTTTATAAGTAAAAAACATATCCCTTTTTCAAACGTTTATTTTGTCAATAATTTCGATGAAAACTCAATATGCATTTAACTTCTGAGATAGTCTAAGTCTTAAAGAATCCTATGAAATTTGCTGAATGTGTCTAGCATCATGCATAGGGCAAGCTCAATAGTTTAAATAATTAGCCTCAGGGATAAACAAATTAAATAACTTATAAAATATTTGACTGATCGGGGGAAAATTTCGCACAAATCTAAAAGATGGTAATTCCTTGATGTTTAAATGTATTAATACCATTTTATTTTGTTAATAAAAAAATTAATAAAATTTATAAATTAGTGCAAAAAAACTGCTTTTTTGCAAATATCTCTGTAAATTATTTATTAATTTTAATTAAAAAAAACGGGAAAATAAAGATATTCTTGACATAAAAAATGACATAAATATTGTTTATTTAAAATATAAGGGAAAAAATTTATAGACAAAAAATCAAATTGTGACCATAAATTATTGCTTAAAAAAAACGCAAGGTAAAACTAGGAGTATCTTTTCATTTATTCATCATCCAGTATACGCCACTAATGTCTTAAAAGCTTCAGATATCTGCGAAACATTTTTCCACCTTTTTTTTTAACCAGACTGGGCTAATAACTTTTTTGGATATTCTGCAACACAATGGAATGGAATAAAAAACTCACCCTGTATGTCTTACTTCGGTGATCGCCGTTGGGCAATTCTACCTATTTTATTATACGAATATTATACACATAGTTTGTTTGTTTCCGAACAGATTACAATAAACATTTAATGTCAATGAAAAAAAATATCTAAACAACCCTTTTGAAAAATGTCCCTTTTAATTTTCTTAATGCTTTTATCCTCGACTCTTATTCACCCCCTTATCTTTATACTTTATTTACATTCCTTTATTTAGATTAAAAAATTGTAAAAACTGTTTATTTCTTTGGTTCGGCTGTTCTTAAAGTAGAATAACCGCGAAACGTTAAACGTTGAATTAAGTTTTATCCTTTTAAATACAACAGCTTACATCACCTGTTGAGTTTTTGTTTTAGTTTGTAATAAAACTAAGCATCTGCTGCATGACGTTGAACCTAATGAAAAAATTTCTCTAAATCAGTGACTATTTCAGTGGGTATCCATCTAGCGTGTAATAAGCTTGGAAAACAAACTTTATTGTCGACGATTATAATTAATCAACACACTGAATGAATGCAAGAAATAGGTACTAATCAGAGTAAAATCTAAGCTAGGGGAAAGTGAAGAAATCCAGACCCTCTTTAAAGTGATAATCAACTCCAGTGATAAATGATATGCGACTAAGATAACTTTGCATGCCTCTAGCTACTCTTATTCTTAAAAATTGTTTTTGAAAATCGCAAAAAAACAAGTATAGGAAAATAAACAAACAGCAACAATTTTTAAAAAGGCAAAAGCATGAAGATGTGTTCCACAAAATACCAAAATTTAATAAAAATATGGTACTAAGAGACGTTAGAACTAAGTTAGGAAAACTCTGAGATAGCGCGTAAACATATCTTTGGTTTCGCTAGAAAAACAGGTATTAATGGTTATTTAGAAATAAGTCAGTAAATTTTATTGATTTTGGAATGCTTACTTAAAAGGTAATAAATCATTCATTTTATTGTTTTATTTTACATTTTCTTCGTAAATATATCACAAAAAAATGGTTTATTGCTGAGATTATGTTAAGAAAAAACTCACTTTAAGAAATTTCGTTAAAAGCCGTTGAAACTGTTGGGATTGGCGGTTTGCTTTTTTCCTATAAATTGTTGGATTGGAGCAGCACTGAAAGCATTCTGTAATCGAATCACAAGCCAGGCAGTATGCCCCAAAAGGCATTATATATTCGCGTGTCAAAACGTTCTTCATATACAGCAAAAAAATAACTTTTTAACAAAGCATTTTTGTAATTGTGCTATATGAAATAATATGCTTTAAAATAATCAAATATTATTTAATACTAACTCGAAATTATTTCGACAAAGGATTGTTCAATCCAAGTCTTCATATTCGGTCAGTTCCATCCTCTGGCTCACTACTTATGTTGTAGAAAAGAGACAGTTCACAACAAACGGCATAAGATCCCCTTCTTATATGCAAGCTAGACAATAACCCTCAACAAAAAATACGAACTGCAAGATATGCAAAAAGAGAAAATGAAAATAATTTAAAAAATCATCATTGCTAGACAAAGAGAAAATGGATATAGACTAACATCGTACAAAACAGTTGAAAAAATCTCGAATATATAAAGTGACATCAAGAAAAGAGATATGAATTTTTTTGACATCTGAAAAGACTACTAGGAAAAAGGCTAACAAAAAATACTGGAGTGGATAACTCCACTCAAACAACCAATAACCTGGTTAATTAAAATTCGAAAAAGAAAGATAAATGGGATATACCGCCAGAGAAAACTAAATAGAAGCAATAAATCTGTGGTATATTGTAAAAGTTTGTGTTATATATGTATATTGCACAACAAAAACAAAAGTAATTAGGGCTGTAATCCAGATATAATTTCTAGACCAGAAATTATCAGAATACTTAAAGAAAGTTGCTTAGACGCATTCAAAAAGTTATGAAAATCAGAAAAGACATATAAGATATAAGTGCAATAACGGACTAACCCACAAAAATTCAAAATATGTTATGCAGAATATAGCCGTCCAGTTATAATCTATCAGCTGCACAGTGGACCAATCCACCTTTTTCTATTCGTTACTAGATGGCTGCACTAAAGTAGTTTTGTAACTCCATATTTGATAGGATCTAATGAGAAGCAAAGTGAACTATGCGCGGTTAGTCCATTATGCTGCTAACAGTTAGATGTGTATCTATCATACTTGATTGATATTTTTGAATCTTTTTATAAATTATCATTGTGATTTTAATTATTGTGGAATATATTTTGTTGATATGGATTTCGATGAAGATGTTACAAGTAGAGGTGACTAGGTATATTTTGTAAATAGAAATAAAAAAGTATAAAAGTGGGAAAACGTTTTTTTTAAGTTATGATTTTATTTTATTTTTCTGAAATAGTTTTGCCTTAAAATAATATTATTGAGTTATTATTTTTGAAAATTGGATTAAAAAATTGCTCCATGGTTGTAATTTTTGCATTTTTTTTGTAGGCGGCTCAGCCTCAGAATCAGATCCATTTGCAGATTCTAAAACGGAGTACTTGCCTTCGAATGGAGCAGATATCGATAGAGCGAAACTAACGACATCCAGTCATTCTGAGCCTAAAAAAGCACGTCCACAATCTTAAAAATGGAAGAGAAACATGAATAAAAAAAAGTGTGCTGGACAAGAGATGAGTGACTAAATCGGGGTAAAATTGTTCGCTCCAAATCTTTTAAACCATTTTAATGCAAATGTAGAGGAAGGCGTTCATTTTTGATTCCAGCAGATAGGCAGACGGAACTGCATAAAAATTTCTATATTTTAGAATCCTTCGACTTGCAAACTGTATAGTTACTTGCCCTAATTAAAGTCGTTAAATAATCCAATCAGATCACAATGTGATATAGGACAAGTCATATAGTTACATAAAGCATAATCAACAAGTTATATAGGACAATTACATAAAACATAATCAACAAAATAAGAGAAGAATACATATCGCTAATAAAACATAATGGACTAATTAAACATCTAAGATCTAACAACATCACAAGAAAAACCAAATGCAAAATATACAAGACCCTGATAAAACCGGTCCTTGTATATGGATCAGAGACATGGACACTGTCGAAAAGCGATGAAAACCTATTAGGCACATTTGAACGAAAAATCCTTAGACACATATATAGGGGGTAAAGGAAAGTGACATATGGTGCAGAAGATATAACTTTGAACTATACACAGCATACAATGAACCCGAGATCATAACATCCATAAAGATCGAACTTCTGCGCTGGATGGGCCATGTTGAACGGATGTTGGAGACTGAAACACCAAAACATATAATGAGGCAAACACCGGTAGGGAGAAGGTCAAAGGGAAGACCCAAACTTAGATACATGGAACAAGTTAAACAAGATCTGAAAACACTTAAGATTGCCAACTGGAAAAACAAAGCAAGGAACAGACAGAATGGCGGAAAATCCTAGAACAAGCCAGGACCCAGAAAGGGTTGTCGAGCTACTGATGATGATGATGATAATCAAAAAATATAGATTAATATAAAAAAAAAGATATGCCAATATAGAGCGTCTTTGAACCCCGTCGGTCCTCATTCCCTGTAGTCTTTTATTAAGTCAAAATTATCATTTAGGTTGTAAACGCATAATTGGATCAAGCATGATTTTATTTTTTTTATGAATTTTTGAATATTATTTTCATTTCTTATATTAAGTGACAAACAATTGTAAAATTTAGATCCTGCAAAATCAGGACTAGTTTCAACAAGAGCTGTGGAGTGTTTATACACTGTTATACACTGAACCTTAAATTTAAGAGGGAAAAAACCAGGCTTTAGGTGTGCAAACCGTTTCTTCAAGCGGTATTTTAAGTTTCTGCTGGTAGATTAGACAGACTGCTCAAACGTAAATCCATAGGAACACCATCACCTTATGATAAAAAGGGCACCTTATAATAAACACCCACCGTACAATAAAACAGCCGACGCAAATAAAATTGAAGGAATTCATTGAAAAATTTCCATGGTATGAATCTCATATGGTTGGAAAAAAAAGCAAACATAGGAAATACTTGTCTCCGGATTTCGGTCTCGATAAAATGTTTCGGTTATATAAAGATGAAACACAGAATCCCCTGTCCTATTTTATTTTCCACAAAACGTTCAACAAGGAGTCTAATTTACACTTTCGTCCCACCAATTAGTGACTCTTGTAAAAAGTATGATATATTTGAGGTCAATTTAAAGGCACCCAATCATGAAGCAAGGGAAACCAACTCAAAGTTGAAAAAGAACTTCATCAAAAGAAGGCGAAGAGTGCTAGAGATTCTTTAAAAAGAGACACCGAAATGGCAAAGAAAAGGAAACACGTGGGTCATTTGTTTCGACCCTGACGAACACTTAACCTACACCTGTACTTACCACAGAAATTTATTACTACAAGCGGCAATTATGGACATGGCGCTTCAGTATTCATGAAATCGGACTAATAACTAATGTATGTTTGTGTGGGATGAAATCCTCGGCTCTAGGGGTCCACAAGAGGTAGGATCATGCATTTCATGTTTCATAAAAAATTTCGTAAAATCGAAACGACCTTATTATGTATTCTGACCAATGTCGCGGTCAGAATCGTAATATTAGAACGTCATTGTTATGCAACTATACAACAGTGCATCTCCAGAGTTTACTGTGGAAGAAATAGATCACAAGTTTCTGGTAAGTGATCATGTTATTACCATCTGACCAAGATTTTGGCATAATAGAGAAAGAAAAGAACTTTCATCTACATGTCTTTATACCCCAAGACTGACAAACGGTTATAAAGCACACTAGAACAAAAGATCCTTTCACAATGATAAATATGGATAAATCAATTTTTTTACCAAATTGCTTGAAAGTACTATGAACAAATAAAAAAGTTTGGAAATCAAAAACCAAGGTAGATTAGCCCACAATTCATTAATTGAGGTTTAGGAAAGACTTTAATAATAATATTAAATATAAGTACTCAAAGAGCTTATCAAAGAGCTTCATAACTGGAAATCTCCTGGTCCAGGCGGAGTTCAAAACTTCTGGCTAAAGAAGTTTTGGAGTGTTCATGAGCTTTTAACAGGATTTATTACTAATATTATTTCTAATTCACAGGAAATACCATCATTTCTTACTCAGGGAACCACTATCTAATACCGAAGGATCAAAATAACACCCAAGATCCAGCCAAGTACCGCCCAATTACTTGTCTTCCAACTTTGTACAAATTGGTCACATCCTGTGTGGCCCGGCGTATCGACCAACACTGTGCTCTGAACAATATCACAGAGTCTCAACAGAAATGATGCTCTATGGGCTCCATGGGCTGCAAAGAACAACTTATTATCGACTCAGTCATTTCTAACCAGGCATATACAAAAAAGAAACCTTTTTACTGCCTTCATTGACTACAAGAAGGATTTTGATTCAGTGCCGCATGAATGGCTTATAGATATATTGAAAATATATAAAGTCGATGAAACCAATATCGAAACTGAAGATATCCCTATTAACCGGGGCCGTTTCCCAGGGAGACTCGTTGAGCCCACTTTGGTTCTGTCTAGCGATGAACCCACTATCTCAGCTGCTGAACTCCTGATTCTGACTCAGGATTTAGCATCAAAAATAACAACACTGTTGTGGCAAAGCTAAATCATCTCTTATATATGGATGATTTAAAATTAATGGCTTCCACTCGAAACCACCTAGATCAGATGCTAAAAACTGTAGAAAATTTCTCGAATGATATCAGTATGTATTTTGGACTAGACAATTGCCGTATACTAAATATAGTCAGAGGAAAGGTTCAGGCCGGAGGTTTCGATATGCAACATGGCCAAAACCTCGAGGCAATGGGTGAAAATGATATGTACAAATATCTCGGAGTAAAACAAGCGCGGAAAATTGACCATAAACAAATGAAAACTGAACTAACTTCAGAGTTCGTGCGAAGAGTAAGAGAACTAAATCGGTCATATCTTAATAGTAAAAAATTTGTTTAAGGCATTAAGTATGTACGCCTGTTCCGCTTCTCGTTTGGTATAATAAAGTGGCCAAAAACGGATATAGAGGGTCTCCAGCGGAAAGTAAGAACACTTCTCACGAATTGTTAATTTAAGAACTTATTTTCAGGTACAGGCTGAGACATCTACTTTACATCGAGCAATTTGCGCAGTAGATGATACAACGTCGCTTACACTAAGGGAACAAGAAATGCGCATAAACCACCTGACTCAACAAGACAAAATGCGCACCTGGATGAGTAAACCTCTGCATGGGCGACATTCTCAATGAGATCAGCCAAGAATATCTCGACAATACAGCGTCGAACTATTGGTTGACATCAGGAAAGATGTTTCTCGAGACTGAGGGATTCCTACTTGCCATTCAGGATCAGGTTATTCCAACTGAAAATTACCTGAAATATATTGTAAAAGATCCTCAAGTTCAAAATGACAAATGCCAATATAGATGCCAAGCCCAAGAAACCATACAACATCTTACCGGTGGCTGCCAGGCATTTGTCGGTACTGATTATAAAGAACGCCATGACTCAGTAGGAAAGATTATCCACTAAGTACTAGCTGACAAACTAGGACTTCTCCAAACCGACCATCTTTCTTATTATCTATACGTCCCTGACAGAATGCTTGAAAATGACAACTACAAGCTATACTGGGACCGCACTGTGCTTACAGACCAACCAGTGGCGCATAATAGACCGGATCTCATACTAGTTAATAAACTTACTAGGCAAACAACACTTATTGATGTGGCGATACCCAACACCAATAATTTACGTGTTAAATACAACGAAAAGATCGCCAAGTACAGAGATCTAGAAATACAAATCAGGAGACAATGGAGAATGGAAAGTACCCAGACAGTACTTATTATTCTATCTACTACTGGTGTTATTCCCAAAAACCTCACAGCGAACATAAAACAGCTAGGTCTAAATGAACATCTTTATAAGGCCATGCAGAAAGCTGTACTCCTCGCAACCTCCAGATGTGTACGAAAATTTTAGGAGATACTCCAGCAAACCAAGTCACCTAGGCCTCGATAACACGGAAAGAGTCCCACCAGAGCTCAACCCTTTTGATACCGTAGGTGTATGGGATGAGTGAATTTTCCCCTTAGAGGGAGTGTGAGCCGTATGGCTAAATCTGGAGTACTATAATATACTTCCATTTATAGTGGATTTCCTAATTTTCACTTTTTTCAAACCTACTTTGTAACACTTACTAATATTGGGAATAGTCCATTATTGCACTTATAGCCTCAATTCACTACTAAATTTATATTTCACTCTTTTTTTCTTCGTCTATAATTAACAAATATCGTTTATTTATAATTATCAATTGTGTTCATATAAATTCGTTCAATACTGTATCATTAATTGATCACATTTGAGTCCTTAATTTTTATCGTTCATAAAACGAAACCATTCTTATTCAGCACTACTTCCCTCTTTTTTTATGATAAAAGTTTTTCAGAATCCACTAAAAAACATTGACCAGCTAACCCAAAAAAGATCAGAGCGTAAATGAGAGGAGATTAAAATTTTGTCATGCTGAATTATTCAAAGTGCGAAGACGTAATATAAAAACAAAAATAAAAAGATCAGCTGTCATTGATTAACATTTTAATTTGGTTTTTTGATTGAGATGTTTGTTAGAAAGTCTTATCAGATTATTATCTTCATTTAAAGATTAATGAAAATAAAAGAGAAACAATGGTATATTTATAACAGTTATCTGAGTTTAAAAAAGAATATTCTTCTAGAGGAAATGGCAATTGTGCAAGAATATAAAAAATAGTCATTGTTCAATGAAAACAAGTTTTAATTATAATATTTTTGATTAATAAATCCGCCAGATAACATTATTTAAAGAAATAGCGCATCCGGTTTCCTCAAATTTTTCTTCTTCTAGTCACATGTGTTGTCAATACGTTAACCGTTCATTTTTCGTTGATTAAACATTAGCGGATGTTAGTGTCTGCGTGCTAAAATATGTCAGCTTCTTTGAAATGTCAATACTCCCTTACAGTCTAGTACGGAATATAGTAAACCGCTCAACACGGTTTAAGTATGATACTTTTTTTTTTCGTGCCTGCTCTTTTCAAGACCTTTTCGTTACTAGCATGCTCTTTCCATAAATTTTAGGTAACCTGCAGAGAGTTCAGATTCGGAACAGTTTAATCTTTTTACCTTTAGTGGGCAAGTTACTGCAGATTTTAACAAAATGGGCCAGATACAGCATTTAATAAATCCTTATCGTATCTCCAAGTACCGGTTTTGTTGTATTACTTTTTTAAGTCTAGCAAACGTTATTTCGGATGTTCTGATCAGAATAATAACCTTCTTGTTTAAATATTATTTGAAATAAATGTTAGCGTGTGTACCTACACTTAAACAGCAAAACTTGCTCCAGTGTTTCGTTGTTTATATGCAGGTTGACAGCCACAGAGTGTCGACTGATTACCATTATTTTGATTCATATTTATGTTTAAATATAATCTATACTGTTATTCGACGCCATCTTTTTTATTTTATAGATGATGCATATTATTTATAAGGTTTTCAATAATGGTTACCAACCAATATGGTCTGCAATAGTGAGAGAGTCTAAATACAGAGAGACAAGTTTAGATATACCGAAATAAAACCGAAAACAAAAGTCAAAGATATAGCGAAGAAGGCGGTAAAAATGAAATGTGAAGACCAAGACACACGAAAAAGAAGCACATGGAGAACTCTAATGAGATGAGAAGGCGACGTTAAAGAAGTAGTGAGCAAAAATTGGATGAGATTGGCGTAGTAAGGAGAGAAATAAAACCAATTGCGAGATATCTATATTGTTACGTAAAAATATGAGTCATATTAAAAATCTGTAAACATGTGTTTATACACTAATATGTTTTAGATTGTACGAGACCCTTCGACCAGCTGGCAGGAACTCCAAGTAATAAAAAAAACTGGTTCCATTCGAACCTTCCGGAATTACGCCTGTCCATTCGAGGCAAAACCAGGTCAATTGAGGTCAACATCCATGGGGTTCTAGAACGGCTGTTTTCGTATAAATATGAGGGAACTTTCATTTTGAAAACAGTTCATTTTGAAGATCGCGCGCCGCGTTTTAATTGTTACGCTCGTCAAATAAATTGTACAGTAGTTTAATGAACTGATATAAATTACGATGTGTTTTAATGAATTAAAATGAGAAAAAATATAATAAATTAATCAAGACATTATAAATTACATAAAGACATAACAATTAATATATTCATAACCATATTTAGGAATGAATTAATATCGGTTAACGAAGAAAGAGGAAGACAAAAATATTTCTCGTAAGAAAAATAGGAGTTAGAATCTGGAATCTAGAAAAATTAGGTGCTAGAATCAAGTAAGACCAGCAACAATCTATTTATGGCATAGTTTGTGTTCTGGGCGATACAGTTATCACACAGGTACAATTCATCAACACTAGATACCATTGTCATTGGAATACACATTATTTCTTCTGAACAGAATAACTGAACTCTATAATTCAGCGTGTGGGTATTACAACTAATATTTGACAAGTGAATACACATTCACGAAAACGTTACGCCCCACAATCGATACACATTGACATTTTTATTGCAGATTTTCCCAATATTTAAAACTTTACTGTCCAACTAACCTGCAAAGATTAATTTTTTTGCTTTCTATATATATATATATATATATATATATATATATATATATATATATATATATATATATATATAAACTAAGGTACACTCGAAGAGTGGTGGGTTTTTTTCGGTCAAAGTGGAGAAATAAAAGACAAAGACGATGGCTACTTCATCTATTTATTGAAGACGTTTCGCTTTCTGCTCAGAAAGCATCATCAGTTCATCTAAAAAGAACAATATGAAACCAAACATCCATAGAGAAGTTATAACCAAAGTGTGTTACCTTACAAAGACATGTAGCAGTCAATGATGTAAAAAATATGAAAAAGCTTACAAAGCTGGACATTCAGAGTTAACGTTGTATATAACAATTAATTGAAACTAGGTAAAGTTTGCAATTTGACAAAATTAGCACAGCAAAAGAACATGTGATAAAAATACATGTATATATAAAAAAAAAATTTTATAAAAACTTAGTAAAAAACATTAAGGTTTATTTTAAAGTGTAAAGAACTAGAAAGATCATTAGATTGCACTTCCAACAAATTTATTTAAAAATTATATTTTAATTTTAACTTTAGGTAACATTATAAGTTATTAAAGATTAATAGTAATAAAGAAAAAAATGAAGTTACCAGTCTTTAGCTTACTGAGGCTCGTTGGTAAATGAATTTAAAGGTTTGACACCCACGCACAACAACGTGAGTAGAAGTGGCCTTGAAGTCACAATGACATAAACAGCAAGGCAAGCTACCAACCTCTATGTATTAAGGCGGTATATTCAAAGAATGTGATAAATTTGGTTGACAACTTGTCGTTAAAAAACCAAGCAGTGAAAGGAAAAGGTGGTTAAGATCACCATTTAACCCTACAGTGATTGATCTGTCAACAAAGAACAAAGCAAGAGAAGTCAATCCAATATATCATATATTATAATATTATGACGTCACTAGTTAGCCAGCTAACAGGTGAAGATTAATAAAAATTTCCACAGTCCAAAGGTTCAAACATTAAGGACCGTAATGAAAAGGATTCTATGAATCAGATTCAATTTAAAGTTTTATCAAACAAGTTCATCAAAAAGAACAATTACTTGATTATGTAAAAGTGATATTGACAAATATTAATAAAAAGTAAGTTGATAAATCTTAATTAAAGAAGGAATAATTTATTTATATTTTATTTTTATTTTTATTTAAATTTATTATAAGAAAATGTGATAAAGAAAACCCCAAAATGGGACAAAATTTAAGTAAACAACATATCAAGCCTAATTCTGTAAAATTAATGCATGATAAATTTGGCTCAAATTACTAATGTCCGTTCTCTTATTAAGAGTATTAGGATGTTTTAATATTGCACACATTTCTAAAAACTGTCTTTTGTGCGTGGGTGTCAAACCTTTAAATTCATTTACCAACGAGCCTCAGTAAGCTAAAGACTGGTAACTTCATTTTTTTCTTTATTACTATTAATCTTTAATAACTTATAATGTTACCTAAAGTTAAAATTAAAATATAATTTTTAAATACATTTGTTGGAAGTGCAATCTAATGATCTTTCTAGTTCTTTACACTTTAAAATAAACCTTAATGTTTTTTACTAAGTTTTTATAAAATTTTTTTTTTATATATACATGTATTTTTATCACATGTTCTTTTGCTGTGCTAATTTTGTCAAATTGCAAACTTTACCTAGTTTCAATTAATTGTTATATACAACGTTAACTCTGAATGTCCAGCTTTGTAAGCTTTTTCATATTTTTTACATCATTGACTGCTACATGTCTTTGTAAGGTAACACACTTTGGTTATAACTTCTCTATGGATGTTTGGTTTCATATTGTTCTTTTTAGATGAACTGATGATGCTTTCTGAGCAGAAAGCGAAACGTCTTCAATAAATAGATGAAGTAGCCATCGTCTTTGTCTTTTATTTCTCCACTTTGACCGAAAAACCCACCACTCTTCGAGTGTACCTTAGTTTATATTGGATTGACGGTCGTACTCCTTTTCTCGATATATATATATATATATATATATATATATATATATATATATATATATATATATATATGTATATATATATATACAGTGTGGCGCACCGAAAACGAAACAGAGGCATTTACTGGCAGATGATTCCTTTTTTGAAAAAACGCTCGGACCCGTCGATTTTGTTTTCGAGGGGGACACAAAATTGGCATAAAATCACTTTAACATTTGCAGCCCCTTAAGCGGGGGTGGTATCATCCCTAAAATCTTAAATGAAAAGGGGGGTCGAATGATCCATCATTTGAAAGGTCTTTCAACTCCCTTTATAATGATATAAAATTCATGTATTCAATTCAGTAGTTTTGGAGATTTATTGATTTAAAGTTTAAAGTAGACTTTAATAGGTACATCAAATTAGTTTGTACTTCTTTTAGAAGAGATTTGAGTAAAAGCATTTTCTTGATAAGTAAATGCTTTTATTTACTACGCCCATGGTTTATTAATAATAAAAATAGCAATTGAAGTGTCCTTTGTGACAAAAAAAGTTGTTTCGTGAAGAAAGATAAGTAGAGAATGCCACGTACTTATTTTAAATAGGAAATAGTACATTAGTTTGCGATTGATTTGACCAACTCTGAGATAGCGCGTTTTGACCAATCATTTGTTGTTAAAAATAACATTTATAGCTTTATACATAAATTAACCATGGTATATTCCCACGACAGAAAGGGTTGAAATTTTTTTCGGAAATAATCAGTGCGCTAATAGAATCAGCACAAATTTTTAATGAGCGACATGAGAACAATAATGTGCACCGAAAATATGTTCTAGAACTTGTAGCTAAATTTCGGGAAACGGGATCAGTCGCCAATAAAAAAAGTACGAATATTGAAAATCCTATAAGGAAACGAAGCAACAGAATGTGGGGGTTTTAGGGCAAGTTATTGTAGATCCTACATTAAGTACCCGCAAATTGGCAAACTTCGTGTGGTGTTAGTCGACGTACTATCCAACGGATTCTAAAGGCCCATAATTTTCATCCGTATAAAATTCACCTTGTACAAGAACATAATAAAGACGATTTTGATAAGCGATTAGAAATTTTGTGAAGTTATGAGTGAACGAATTACAAACGATAGAACAATTTTTATTTAACATTTACTTTTCCGACGGATGTTCCTTTTTTTTAAATGGCGAAGCACATCGACATATTGTCGATATTGGTCGACTCTAATCCCAGAATTTACCATGAGGTACACACACAGCAGCCACAAAATTAAATGTTTGGGCTGGCATTTTTGGCGATTCATTTGATTGGTCCTTTTTCTTACCTGGAAATTTGACTGGTGAAATGTATTTGGAATTACTGCAAAATGCCATAGATCCTGCGCTAACAGATATAATTGAAAATCAGAATGATGGTCGATACGTTGAGAATATGTTGATGTTCCAACAAGATGGTGCCCACCACATTACGCATTAAGAGTTCGGCATTATTTAGATCAGACCTTTCCAGGTCAATGGATTGGTAGAAGAGGTGCCGTTGAATGGCCCCCAAGATCGCCAGATTTATCACCTTTGGATTTCTTTTTGTGGGGTTACTTAAAAAGCAAAAATCTATGCTACTCACTCAACATCCTTAGAAGATTTACGACAAAGAATTGTGAATGAGTGCATCCAATTACTAATCAATATTGCAAAATGTACGGCAACGTTTTCAGCAAAATCTTTATTATTGCATGGAAAGTAATGGTGGTCATTTTCAACATTTACTCGGCTGACAGGTCAGTTCATTCTTTATTTTTTAACAACTTTTGCTGCTATGTATTGATTCTCCTCTTACGATGATGTATTTAAACTTTAAATCAATAAATCTCCAAAACTACTGAATTGAAGTACATGAATTTTACATCATTGTAAAGAAGTTGAAAGACCTTTTTAAATGATGGATCATTCGACCCCCCCTTTCCATTTAAGATTTTAGGGATGGTGCCACCCCCGCTTAGGGGGCTGCAAATGTTAATGTGATTTTATGCCAATTTTGTTTCCCCCTCGATAACAAAATCTACGGGTCCAAGCGTTTTTTTTTTAAAAGAAATCATCTGCCAGTAAATGCATCTGTTTCGTTTTCGGTGCGCCACCCTGTAATATATATATATATAATATATATATATATGTATATATACATAATATAATTGTATTGTCCAGAAGAAACACACATATAAGTAGAAAACGTAAGATGTGTTAATAGGACTGGAGTGCGGAACTGACCACTATATGGTAAGATCAAAATGTTACCACTACACCTAAATGACAACCAACCCAGCACAATTAAAACTGAAAATAAATCCACCCAAATAAATATTGATTGCACTGCGAAATGGCTCAACATCATTTTTATATAAGATAAGGCTTAGCCAAAAAGTAACAAATCTGACCTAAACCTTAGCCCCGAATACCCTAATAATATATATAAATATATATATATATATATATATATTATATATATATTGATACGATTAGGGTTATATAGAAAATTAATTTATAAGTTATATACTACATAATATTAGATATTTGGTTGTTACTCTGAGATAGCGCGAATAAATTAGCATATAATAATTGTAAAAAGTTGTATTTTAGTAATTGTAATGTGGTAGATATGTTTGAGTGAGCCATGTGCCTAGGCAACCAACTATACAGTGGATTGACAGATAGAAATTAATCATAATACGAATATAAGTGGGGTTATAATAATAATGTTGGTTTGAGGTGTTTAATTTATATATATATTTGATGATTTAAATGTTTATTCTGATCTGAAAAGCCTAAATGTAAACAAAATTATTAATAGAAAAGAATGGAATTCTCTGGATCTCCGGAGATGGCCATGTTTGCGAAATGGTTTGTTCCAGAAAATTCATACAAGTATGAAATAGAACAAATTGGAACATGATCTCTTACGAGATGGTTCTAGAATATCAAAAAGATATAAATACCCGTGATTTGGATTCAAGAAGGCAGTCATGGAAGTTTTTAGTCTAAAGTCAGGCAGTTTTGGGCAGTTTTTTAGTCAGAAGTCAGGCCAGTTTATTATGAAAGTTAGTTGGAGTCAGTGAATCAAGTACAAATAGTCCAATAGTTTGATATAGTGAGTTAAATGAAGATTAAAAATTATGCATATAATTTAATGCACATTTATAATTATACACAAATAATTATTGAAGATTAAAAAAAGTATATTGGAAGAAATTAAATTATATTATGGTTGGAGATTAGTATAAATCAACTTATAATAATTGGATATTGGTATATTGAAAAGAAGAATAAATATAAATGCTGTTTGCTGGTTTGCTTGGTGGTGTATAAATGCTGGTGAAGAAAAATATATCTTAAATTGGTAGAAGCTGATAATTGGAAAAAGAAATTTCACAAAAACAAGGATAACCGAAGTACGAAGACATTCAGTGGTGATTAGAATATATATAGTGGAAAACAGTTCATTTAGGCATTCAGTGAAAGAAAGGTACAAAATTTTGTTAATATAATTTAGTTAGTGTTATAACAATTTCAATTTTGAAGATAGTTTGTTTAAATTTTACATTGTCTATAGAATTTAATTAGTTTTATAAGAGTATCAATTTAAAGATAGTTTATTTTAAATTTACATTGGCTAGGTTAGATATATATGTGTGTTTCATAATAGTTATAATAAAGATAATTTAAAAAAGTACTTACAAACTAATTCTTTGAGAACCGCGATAAAAACCCTATATTATTAAAAATACTCATTGCTCATCATTCAAACACAAAAAACACATCAAAACAATATATATATATATATATATATATATATATATATATATATATATATATATATATATATATATATATTGATACTGATCTTGAGACTCCTACTACCCATTATTCATCTTTACTGAGAAACTTATTAAACTTTATAAACAAAAAAACATACCTGTGAAAATCGCTGTTAAGAATGCTAAGACTGTTAGAAATTTGTTTTCAAAAACTAAAACACCCTTATCACTTCTGGAACAAGTTAATACCATTTATCACATACCTTGTGCTGAGTATGACTCATGTTATATCGGTCAGACTGGGAGATTATTGAAAGGGCGCCTTACTACACATCGTAGTGACATCAATTTATCTAAACATACTTGTGCTCTTGCCCAGCATGCTATTGATACCAAGCATAAGATAGACTTTAATGAAGTTAAGATTCTTGGCACAGAACGTAATCTCGTCAAAAGACAGTTTTTGGAAATGTGCAATACTTAAACACCCGAATGCTCTTAATAAAAGAACAGACATCAGTAACTTGAGCAAAATATATCATGCTTTAATATTGCAGAATTAGGCTTAATAAGCTATTTACTTTATCATTGTCATTTAAGGTGTACAGGTTTACCATATTTTTCTTATTAAATAATTAAATACATATAAACAAAAATAAATTTAAATAAAATAAAAACAAAGAAATATTTCTTACTTATATTAACTTAAACTTATGTAACTTTTGACATAGTCACTTGTTGCATATTCACACATATATATTAACATATAAAATAAATTTAAATATAAAATAGAATATAAGAAATATTTCTTACTTATATTAGCTTACACTTATGCAACTTGCATTACTTTTGACCTAGTCTCGTGTTGCATATACACAGATTTGTATTAACTGTTTTTTATCAAATAGTTCAATACAGTTATATAATTGAAGTGATTCATAGAATCCTTTTGTCATTTGCAGCTCCAAGTGTATGAACCTTGGACTGTTGGAAGTTATAATTGATCTTCACCTGTGGCTGATTAACCAGCCACAACGTTGACGATTTATATATGAGTTTTTGGTTTGACCTCACTTGTTTGTTTGTTTTTTCTTAGCCGATCAATGGGGGAAATTTGGTGTTATTAACCACCTTTCCTTTCATTTATTGGTTCCTTACAAGCAGGTTGTCACCCAAACTCATCTTATCATTTAAATAAACCACTCTATTATTAGGGTTGGTATTTCACCTTGCTGTTCTGTCATAATTAGTGTCCTCAAGGTTTTACTGTCTTTTTACGTTGGTGGCGTGTTTGTCTTAATAAAACACCATTTTACCGGCAGCATTCAAGAAGCCAGAAGTGGTAATTTCATTATACATTGAATTATTCAATTTCAATATTAATTAATATAATAATGCTACCTAAAGTTAAAATCAAATCATAACTATTGCTGTATTGTTGGAAGTGCATCTATGATTTTCTTAGTTCTACTCTGAGATAGCGCG
>NW_027312981.1:0-24468 GCF_040954645.1 Diabrotica undecimpunctata
CGCGCTATCTCAGAGTGGTCGTTTTGTTCAAGAAGTGACAACATTAATAAAATAAATATTGCGAAATGGTTTAACGACAAACCTGTTGTCCTAGCTAGTACATATATATCTTCTACAACTGTCCAAACAATTAAAAGGTATGATAAAAGTCATAGAGCAAAAATTTAAATCCCTTGTCCCTCTCTTATAAAACACTACAATTCTCACATGGATGGAATAGATCTGATGGACATGCTGTTAAGCCTTTACAGAATTCCCATAAAAACTCGTTAGAATTTGCTTAAGGGATGGCATATTGTTTCTATTAAAATCAACTTCTGCATAAATATTTGATCGTATCTTTAGATATAGTCAATATTAAATTGTTCTAAATAACAAATTTAAAAATAGCTTAATATTATAATGTTCTATCGGATGCGACCAATAGTAATCCGGTATTTCTGCTGTTAGAACATTATAATTTCGTCTAAGAACCACGTTGTGTTGTGTGTCGAAGATAACGAACTTAGCCTGATTAGAAGGCGTTCCATTAGAAATACGACAGGGAAAACATGCAAAAAAAGTTACAACTGAGTTACAAAAAGATTCCGTGAGAGATCATATCAGCTCTATTACAAGAATAGATTCTTATTATTGCCGAAGAGATTCGAATAAGGAATATTTTGAAACTTTGTTGAATGTGCAAAAGTTGTATGATTTGTATCAAGAATTTTGTACTGAAAGAAATCTAGAACCTGTAAAACTTCACCATTATCGATAAATTTTTAATTATGAATTTAATATTGAATTTCAAAAACCAAAATAAGATCGATGCGATAAGTGTGAAGAGTAATAAAAAGTAAAATAGGTCTTAGTAAGAATGAGAAATCCTCTTTTGATAAATATGTTTTATCTAAGAAAGCTGCTGAACGTAGTGAAAACATTCCAAGTAAATGGAAGAATTCGGTTACAATCCTCCTCCACAAAAAAGGGGATAAATCAGATCGAAAACTATAGGCCAATTAGTTTGCTTAACCACCTATACAAGCTCTTTACTCGAATACTGACAAACAGATTAGAAGCAAAACTCGATTTCTATCAATCAGAAGAACAGGCAGGATTTCGAGCAGGACACGGAACAAACACGGAACAAAATTTGCAATGCCTTAAAACTCTAGTTGAAAAGTCTATCGAATATAACAGACCCCTTGCTCTTATCTTTGTCGACTTCCACAAAGCATTTGACACAGTCAAACAGTTGCTATCTTAAAAGCACTATCAGAATGCAGAATAGATCACAGGTATGCAAATATTATTTGAAATATATACGAAAATGCGACAACAACCGTTAACTTCCATTGCATGACTGAGAAGATAAAAATTGGCAGAGGGGTGCGGCAGGGAGATACCTTGTCGCCAAAACTATTTATAACAGTTATGGAGTACGCATTTAAACGGCTAGAGTGGGAATCAAAGGGTATTAGCATCGATGGAAAGATATTCAATCATCTCAGATATGCCGATGACATTGTTCTCATAACAGATAACTTAGGAGAAGCCAGAGTTATGCTACAACAACTACAGCAAGTAACCCAGAAAGTCGGTTTAAAAATAAAATATGGAAAAACAAAAATGATGACCAATCTCGTCCCCAATGAGCTAATAGAAATCGAAAAGTCGCCCATAGAACTTGTGGAAAAATATGTGTATTTGGGTCACGAAATAAGGTTAACGCGAGATAACCAAACATGCGAGCTACTCAGAAGAATAAGTCCGGTTGGGCTGTATTCGGAAAAATGAGAGACGTATTTAAAACAAATATACCGATCCATTTAAAAAGAAAAGCTTTTAACCAGTGAGTTCTACCAGTCCTCACATACGGAGCAGAAACCTTAACTCTCACAAAAACATCAGCCGAAAAATTGAAAAGGACGCAGCGAAGGATGGAGAGATCAATGCTTGGAATAAGCTTAAGAAATACAATAAGAAACGATGAAGTTCGTAGACGAACCGGAGTGGAAGACATTATCGAACATATGACAAGGCAAAAATGGAGATGGGCAGGACATGTTGCAAGAATGAAAGACGACAGTCGGACAACAAAATTGCTTGAGTGGAGACCACGGGCTGACAAGCGAAGCCGAGGAAGACCCCCAACGCGATGGACCGACGACCTCAAAAGAATAGTGACCAATTGGATAGCAGAGGCACAGAGCAGAAGCAGATGGAAAAGTCTAGAGGAGGCCTATGTTCAACAATGGACAACTCAGGGCTGATTGATGATGATGAAGAAAGCTGCTATGGCTGAACGTAATATCGATCGAAGAAGTACCAATGAAGAAACTGCAATAATTTGTTTTGATATGGAAAACGTTTTTGCTTTGCCACGAGCCAACATTTCTTCCTTCTTTTATTCCAAAAAGCTAAATACATACAATTTAACAGCTCATTGTAATATTAATAAGCGTGATTATTGTGCGATATGGTGTGAGGATACTCAGGGTCGCAAAGGTATTGATATTGCTTCCGCACTTATTCGTATTTTGGATAATGTACTTACTAATAAATATTCCTAATATCAAACGATTTATTTTATGGTCTGACTCATGTGTGCCACCGAACAGAAATTCTGTAATGAGCATGGCTTTGCTTAAATCCAAATATTGAAACCATAACCCAAAAGTTTTGTGAATCTGGACATAGGTCAATCCAGGAAATAGATAATATACATAGCCAGATGAAGCGACAACTTGGAAAGTTGGAAATATTTAGCCCATTAGGTCTTTTAAGATTGCTACCTACAGTAAATAGGAAAACCCTTTCAAAATTATTTTATATGAGACCAGATAATTTTAAAAATTTTCAAAAAGCCGCTCGAATGCTTCATTTTAAAAATATACCTTCTGCTTCTGTAAAGCAGGTAAGATACTCTTCTTCCAGAATACATTATATTGAGCTAAAATATCAGCATGATGGACCCTTCACTGAAGTTTCAATTATATGCAAGCCTCCCGTACGAAAAACAAATGGATCTTGTCTAACCCCCATTTCAATATATTTACCATCAATAAAATCTTGTGATGAACCCAGGTAATGCTTACTACGTTTTGATAAAGTAATGCATTTAAAAAAACTTTTTTAGTTTTTGCCGCCTGTGAACTCCCAGTTTATATTAACTTTTTTTAAACAATATAATGATGCGAAAGTTTTTTCAGCGCAATTATCCAAACAAAAGAAAGGTCGTTTAACTAAAAATGACAATTTAGACAATGAAATGCCCCCAACATCAAAATGCAATTCTTCCAATAATCCAAAGCAGTAGTAAATTTAACCAAATTGTTCTAAAAAATTATTTAACAACTTGTTTCTTTTGTTTACTTGAAAAGTTTTCCTTAATTTATAAGTTTATTAGAATATTACAGGAGACGATGTTGTTAGTTAGAAAAATGTCGTTACGTTTGTGTAAAAGTTGATGTTTTAATAAAATCATAATGTTCTATCAACATTTTATAATTTTTTTCAAAATACTTTTTGCTTGTTAAATAAAAAATAAATAAATAAAATGTTATAAATAACTCTTTATTATTTTATTATACATATAAAAATTAAAAATTTCTATAACCAAAGAGTCTCAAAATAAAAATACAGTGACCATTTTTTTAAATTGTTTGTCCTGCCAAACTGTAAAATATGCTAATACAACATTATAACACTCGACCGACGAAATGCTAAATATTTGTATAAATAATTTTTTTATTGTAATATATATTTTTTTAAATATCATTCAATATTTTTTTAAACATTTGGTATGCAATTATAATATTAACTACAGGTTTAAAGTCAGACCAAAAATACTGGATATTAGAAAAGTAAAATTGTTTTTTTTTTTTAACAAAATAATAATTTTAAATAAACTCTTTAACTAGTATATATTGTTTAATGCATGTAAATAATTGGCGAATACAACTTTTTATTTTAAACCTGCCGCTAGCTCTCGGATGGCATGTCAATGTATTCGTAACTTTCGATTGGTTTCTATTCTGGGCCGCTTATAGCTTATAGTGTCTAAAACTTTTAGAAAACTTTTTCTGTTGCCGGTAAATCTCATAATATCTTGAACTTTTTCGTAGTTGCTTTAAAAATAGTTGTTGTTGTTTTTATATCTTTCAATATAAAACAATCCTTCCCGATATTCTTTTATTGACATCATCGGCATTAGTCATTCGGTGCGGTATTATGCTGCGTATTAAAAAACACAGTTGGGTCACGTATTGTTGAATTTTCATACAAATAACTTTGCATTTTTATATAAGAATTGCTAGATTTCAGAAAAACCAGATTTAGATCACGTGATTTCCTGCTTTTTAAAACAATCACCAATCAAATTCATTGTATGAAAAAGGTTAACCCATAAGGTATGATCGCTTTCAATATTCAATATTTATTCTATTGATTAGTTTTCTACTGAAATAAACGCAAAATGTTTTTGTAGGATTGAACTAGGTTAGATTTTTGTATCTATTTTTAACTCAAGCATGCATTTATATCTTACTTACCAATGACACAGTCTTTTGTCATCCAATGAAAAGGTCTTGCTAAGGGACTGAACCAGAATTACGGCCTTTCAAGCATGCATTTTCTTCTATTGTAATACTACTAGCAGAAAAATTTACCTCTTAAATAATATTATTGTTGGAATTTATGCTCTCGTGTTCATATCTTCATTACTTTTTTGTTTTCATGAAAGGCTTGTTTTGAAACGCTATTTATATTCATTCATAACATAAGTCTTCATTGATTTAACACGTTAAGCTCCATGTGCACCACACTGGTGCACAGCACGTTTTTACCACAGACCATGTGTACCAATTTGGCCTCAGTATGTTATCCTATTTAAGAGACTGTGACCACGTGAGAAGCACAGTTTCTGTGTTGTTATATGATAAATTTGAAAGGTCTGGTCTATAGGAAACGGAAATCTGTCTTGGTCCGGTAAAACCTGCCTCTAGTTTTTGTAGGTTAGGATTTTAGTTGACATTTGTATTTCACTGTGGTATCATGGTGTGCGACAATTTTATTCATTTTCTGTAGTAGAAAAGTATTCATATCTTCGTATACTAAACAAAAAAGGCGAAATTCGACGAAGTTCGTCGAATACTAGAATAATCTGATTTCAGTGATTATAATATATCAGATTATGACTCTGATGCTGATCCTGCTTATCGAGAGAATGACAGTGATCAACTTTATTCGAGCAGTGATGAAGAAACTGATTGATAAAGTAGTAATAGGTAACTAATTTCGCTCACAGTACAGATTGTGTGAATTGATAGAAAACTGTTGATTGTTTTCTTACTTTATAGAAAGGGGTGACGATGTTAGTAGACCAAGAAAGAAACAAAGAGTTGTATAACGAAGCAGGTCCTTCTAATTTAGTCGATGATTTAGTATGTCGCTGAGGTTGGTCCACGGGAGGCTGTGGATCACCACCAGTCGCTCTGTCCGCTGAGGCAGACGATCGGAGAAGTCTCTGTGTGTCCATGTTAACTAAAACAAAATGGTAAACAGAGGGAAAAAGGAAGAACAAGAAAATCAGAAGACGGTTTTCTTTATTTATTAAAAGTCGACGCGTCGGGGTCAGTTCGCCAAGGATTTCCCTATACTGAGTGTATATCAACGGTCTTCTCTGGACGACGTGTGCGACCAAGCTATGGGGATGGATGCACGCCTCGTGCTTGCGCGGAGTCAGCCACTTATAATACGAGTTATCTTTAGTTTGAATCTCGGAGATAGAAATATCTCGGGGACCGTCTTGATAACCGTATAAAATGGTATCTGACTCGCTATTCAAGCTTGTTGAGGACGTGCTTGTTGCTAAGCTGATAAGGCAGAGCAGAAAGCGCGAACTAACCTCAAGCACTCCGCGTGAGAGGACCTGAGAGGTACCTAAAACAGAAGGGTCAGAATATGGGAAATAATGGACGTAAACATAAAATAGTAAATAGGTGAAATTGAAAGTAAATTTAAATGAGTGTTCTGAAAGGAAGAGTAACCGTTAGTTATCATTAAATATACGCACAAATATATATATATATATATATATATATATATATATATATATAAATACAACTAAGATAAGATAATAAGCTGTAAGAGAAAATAAGATTAATAAATAATGATAGGCTGGAAAGGAAATGGCAATATATCAAATATCTGTGGCAACGAAGTTGCAACAAAACAATTACACACAAACAAGTAGCAAATATCAGTAAATAATAATAATATCGGAATAGCACAAATACAAGTATCAAAGTAACCTGAAAAGTAATAGAATTGGTAAAACGAGATATACAGTATAAAGCACAATAACATGGAATATATAGCTGTAAAGAAAAGAATAAAAATAAACCAAATAATATTCGGAAGAATATTAACTATTACCAACAGGAACAGTGATGCAGAAGGGAAGTCTAATTCCCTTCCAGTGGTAGGAGTATAAGAGAAACTAGTTTATTTAACGTGGTAAGGTAGTCCCCAACCAGAGGTCTAAGCTAGTAGTCAGACTCAAACCGAATAGGCCTTCCTAAAAGGTGCACCGTCTTTTATGCCATTTTCGTCACCTTGGTGAGTGTTAAAAAGGGGCGTGGCCCGTAACTCACCAATTAGAAAATAGGATAAACTCAGGGACCAATCAGAAGGCCAAGAGGTGAGAATGCGCAGATCTGATTGCGTAGTCGTCAGTTTCGAGCTGGAGACGTGGCAGATCTGTCGACAAGTAATTGGTAAGATGTCTTATTTAAAAAATTTTATTTTGTGTTGATTTGATAATTATTTAGAACCCAGAGAAACTAAAGAAATCGTCAGCATACACGATGGTAATTTAAGAGCAGACAAAATAATGTGGAAAGAAATATATGTCCTGGAAGAACTACATAAATTTGAATTTACTGATAGTTCAGGATTCAACATTGACGAAGTGCAGCTACGTGGTCATAAGTCGATTGATTTTTACTTAGTATTTGTTGATAATAAAATTTAAGAATTGCTAGTACAGAAATAAATAGATATGCCCAACAGAAAGTAGTTGAGGGGATTGTAAATTAAATCATCAAAAATTATTTGCTTTTGTGAAAATTGCAAGACACAGATAGAGATGAACTACTTTATTTTTTAGCAGTTATAATGTGAATGGGATTAGACAAGAAACCAAAGTTGAGAGACTATTGAAGCAATAATCCACTTTATAAAAATGCGATTTTTCAAAGTTGCGGTTTTAGCAAAAACCGATTCGAGGCACTTTTACATTGTTTTTTCATTTCCGATAATGCAAGTATTCTACTTAATAACAGACTATACAAAATCTCACCTCTTATAACAGTTTTGAATAGTAAATAGAAAATTTATACGCCCAACAATTATCTTTGTATCGATGAGACAATGGTGCTTTTTCGTGAAAGATTAAGCTTTCTTTAATATATACCTGGAAAAAGGCATAAATATGGGATCAAGCTATAACTTTGTTTATCTGAAGGTTATACATATGCAGGAAAACTTTACGGGGAAAAAGAAAGAAATACCATCACAGAAATCCTTAGCTTCTAGGGTAGTTATGGAACTCGTGCAACTTCTTTTAGGTACCGGAAGAACATTATTCACGTATAATTTCTATACAAGCGTTGAACTAGCATACGGATTAAACAGATAAAGCACACTTAGATGGTACATTCGTAAGCTGTAGTAAATGTCAAGCTCAAACGAGGAAAAATTAAATCTTTACAGAGCAACACAAAAGTTATTGTCAGCAAGTGGAAATATAAGAGAGAGGTTCTCTTTCTTACCACTAAGGATCCTCCTTCAATGATTGAAGTAGAGACTAAACGTGGACCTGTTACTAAGCCATCGACTGTTCTCGAATACAATGCAGCAAAAGCCTTTATTGATGTTTCGGACCAAAAAGCGGCATACAGTTCTCCCATTCGTAGAAGTATCAAGTGGTACCGGAAAGTCGCTATCGAACTTTTGACTAATACGGCAGTTGTCAATACGCATGTGCTTTATAGATATGTTACGGGTAACACAATACCTATTACTACATTATAGAAAAAGAGAACAGAGGAAGATGCACACTTTATTATAAATCTTTTTCAGAACGCGATGGAAAGCAATCCGCAATGAAACATGCTAAAAAAGTACATACATGTTGTCCAAACTGCCCCTCAACTATTTTTATGTGCATTAAGTGTTTTTTTGATACCCATGCAAGTACTTTTAAGAAGTTATTGTAATAGAATATCATAATATGTATATTTATTGCAATATATTTTGTGCATGCATTACAAACGGTGTAGGACAAACTGGTGCACATGGTCTGGACTAAAACCATCGAGCAAAAAGACAAAAGAGGGAATGTAAAGGTAGTGGGGGCAAAAATATTGTTAGACAGGAAGTGCCATCTTGAGAGGCCACATTAAACAAGAAAAGGGAGACTCTTTCCTTGTTTAAGAAATCAAATTTAGTTGGGTTATGTTATTGCTGATTTTATTGTTTGTTCCAACTGTCACATGAAAGATTATTTGTGTTTTCTATTGAAGTTTTTTAACAATTGTTTCACATTTTAGACTATTATTGTTATTATTTAATTAAAACTTTATTGTGTTCTAGTGTTAAAAATAGTATATTAAGTGTATTATGTATTAATATTATGTAATAAATAGATAAACTAGAACCCCTACACCACTGTATGATTATTGTGAAGTGTCATGAAATTTAAATTTGGCGCATTCGCATTTCCGGATATGTCCGCCATCAGAGGCCACTTTTTTGGTCTCCTTTTCATAACGATTAGATTACCTCTTTTGTCTTTTTGCTCGATGACTAAAACCAAGAACAAAAATTTTTATCCACTGACCGTGTGCAGCAAAAGTGACCATAATGTTTTTTCCTTGTTTTAATTGTCACAACGTCAAATTGTCATGCACACACATAAAAACTAATATAATTTTGATGTCGGAAGTACAAAACATTCCTTTAATGACGTCCTTTAAGGCCCGTTTTCACACTACGTCTTATTGTACGTTTTGTGGGTCATATAAAACGTACGAAAAAATGTATGTTTTGTCCAGTGTATACAAACTACGTTTTCCTTCCGTTTTCTACATCATTTCTAATTCAGAGTCTTGAGTTGTGTGAAGTTTGTTTAGTGATTTTTTTTATTATGGATGAAACACGGCTGCTTTCTTTTATTTTTTCAACCATAACGATACTACGACTGAGCAAAAAGGAGATGAGGAGGGAAAAGACAAGATGGTCAAGAGAGTGGGCTTCTAAAAAGAAGCCAGTATTCCCACGTCTCGTTACTTAAAGAGGCGAACCAGATGACTGGCGCAATTATTTGCGAATGGACACCTCAGCCTATTGTCAATTGCTAGAGTTGATAACACCATACATATTGAAATAAGACACCTCATGAGAAAAGCCATTACACCCCATGAAAGACTCACAGCAACTCTCAGATATCTGACAACAGGAGGCAGCGTCAAGGACTTGGAGTTCACAATCATAATATCCAAACCAGCGTTAAGCCAAATAATTCCTGAAACCTGTAATGCAATCTAATTGGTTTTAAGACAACTACTTAAAAACTTTTATACAATTCAATAAATTCCCCGAGAAAATCGTGGGTGCATTGCCGCAAATCTGACATTATTAGGCTTTTTTGGGAAATATGAAACGAACTGCAGTGGAAATAGTCGTCAAATAAGTCAAGATCGGACGACTTGTCTGAACATGTATTTTCACGTAACGTTTTATCCTATCAGTTCTCGCAAAACTATGCTTCTCCCATCATTTCTATGATCTGACCTTGGATTTCATTTCGATTCGACAAGACGTACGTTTTGCTGTTTACATGCCACGTTTTATTGTATAGGATTTGTCCTATCCAACAAAACGTACAATAAGACGTAGCGTGAAAACCGGCCCTTAATAACGTGTTAAAATTTTAAAAGTGCCCTGTAAATTATTTAAGTTAATAAATTCATAATAATACAATAAAATATACTATTTTTATGTTATTTTATTATTAAGTTCAAGATTTATCAAGTCAATTATGCTCAACTCAATCCAATTTTTTAGTTTTCCAGTGATACGTATCAAATCGTCCCCAGTTGTCATATCTCTAAAATGGAATCTCTGAGTAGTTTAGTAATAAAAACGCGCTATCTCAGAGTGTTTAACTATTATTACTATTTTATTACTATAAGTCATAAAAATTTTGATTTGATTAACCTGAAACATATTTTTTATGGGTTTTGTTTGTATATTTTGTTTTCATAGTTTTTTATCTATATATAAAACAAAGTCGTAACTCGTATTAGGTACACCATTTATAACTCAAGAATGGCTTCACCGATTTTAACGATATTTTGTGTTTTGAATTCCCCTCAGTCGCTAATGGCAAAATAATTAATAAAATGTAAAATTTTACGAAAATAAGTTATACCTACAGTGTATTTTTTAGGAGTTTGTAACACTTTAACAACTGTCAATATTAAAGAAGCTTCAACCTAGGAAGCGAGGCGAAGTAGTTTTTGATCATTCGAAAATGCTTTTTACTAATGCCTTGATGGCATTGACACAATTCCTCCACTAAATGGTTAATGCTCTTGTGGTTGTTTGTGTTGCACACAAGCATAGTGTACAGACCATCAGACCAATGTATTAAACACAACAACCCTAGCCAAACATTCTCTAGAAAATAGCCATTCTTTTGATTTTGAAAATGTATAGATTTTGGAAAAAGAACAAAATTACAACAAAAAAAGCATATTGAAGATGATTCACATAAAAAATGATCCAAATTCTATCAATAATAGACTTACATCAAAGATCTTTCCAATATGTATCATAATTTTATAAATTGAGTTGTTTTTAAATGCACTATGGCAGATATTTAAGATACGATCCTGACCCACTGCTATTTTAAGATACCTTCTTTTTCTTCTTCTCGTAGCACTGCAACCCAGGGTGGGTTTTGGCTGACTGCACAACTTGCTTCCATCTTGAACGGTCGTCCATAATAGTTGAGTCAGTGTGTAGCCCCATTGTTCTTAGATCTGACCATATATTGTCTCTCCATCGCATTCGTGGACATCCTAAGGGCCTTCTTCCTGTGGGGGCTTCCTCCCATAATAACTTGGCAAGGCGGTTATTAGGGAGTCTATGGACATTGCCAGCCCATCTTAGACAATGGAATTTAATCTCTTGGACTATATTTTTAGGACTTGGACTATATTTTAGGACTTGGACTATATTTAAGATACCTGCCAGATGTCATCTGTCAATGTCAGATACCAATTTTTTTAATCCATGTTAAACTTTTAAAAAGTGTAAACAACATGTATATATATATATATATATATATATATATATATATATATATATATATATATATATATATATATATATATATATATATGTAATGAAATTATAATTTCATCATTCAAATATTGCCGCGTTCTACCGAGCACATTATCTGGAATATTAGACACAACCACTTCTGTCATCTTTATATTTAAAAACTTGTCACCTTGTCAGATTTTTATTTTGTGGTTAAGAATGTTAAACATCCAGAGTTAGTGACATTAAATGTCTTTTTTTTAATTTCAGGTAAAATTTTGTGTAAATAATGTAAATAGAACATGTTTTAATAAATCTTTAATTTCAGAAACTCAGTTGTGTTACTAATTATTAAAAGAAACCTTATAAAACGACATTTTTGGTCACGGAAAAATTGAGATTCCAATTCGTAATACTAGGATCATCAGACAGTAAATCAAATGAAATCTGTATTGCCTACGCGCTATCTCAGAGTATGGACGTATTTTTGATAACCTAGACGAATTTAAGCAGGTAAATAAACACACATATATATCTAGATCCAGTACATGTACAAAAGTAAAAAACTGATTGAAAAATGAGGACAAAAACGAAATGTATGGATCCCCTTAGATGATGAATTAATGAAGATTTATTTGGATGAAGGTGAAAATTGTACAATTTGGTGATCAGTATTTAGAAGAAAACTACAACCAGCTGCTGTTAGCTATGAGATTTACCAAACATTCAAAATGTGGGGAAGTTAACAGAAAAGTTTTTAATTGAAAAATTTTCCATTAAAATGCAAAATGTTAGAACAATAGATGGAAGAATTTGAAAAAGAATGTGAAAGGTCATGAAATTTTAAATGATGAAGATAAAATAGAAGTTTGAGACATCTACTGGAAAAACAATGTTTAGATTGGTATGGTAGTAGTTAATTAAATATACAGTGAAATCAGATTGGGAAAACTTGGAAACAAACTTTTGTGATACTTATGAAAAGAAAGGTTGGGTCCCAAATAAAATAGCTTTTACTTCAAATATCAAACCCGGTTCTCTATTAGAATATGCCACAAAAAAAGAAAGATTATTATTAGAAGTAATAAGTTAATTGACAATATACACTAATAAACCTGATTGTGTTAGGTTTACCAGAAAACATCATGAAACAGAACATACTGTCACTGGTTTCGCACCATCATACTTAATGTATGGCAAAAAATGTTGCAATGTTGCCACATGAACTAAAAAAATTAACTTCTGAGGAATATTGGATTCGTAATAGAAATATTGCTCTAGATAGAACGATCAAATCTCGTAATTATAATAAACAAATTTATGACAAAAACCGTAAACATATCGATTTTAAGATAGGTGATTTGGTATATGTGGAAAATGGAAACAAATTAAACAGGAACAAACTTGACGAACTGAAAAATAGGACCGTATGAAATTACGGAAAAATTGTCAAATTCAATTTACAGAATAAACCTGAACCGAAGAACATCAGAGTCCAATCTGTTCCACATATCCAAGCTGACTCCAATCTCAACATCTGAAGATGAAGAACAAGATGAAGAAGACGTAGACGATTACTAAACTTTGAAGGCTATGAATATTTTCTTCTCTGGGAAAGGGGGATGTAATGAAATTATAATTTCATCAATTCAAATATTGCCGCGCTCTACCGGAGCACATTATCTGGAATATTAGACACAACCACTTCTGTCATCTTTATATTTAAAAACTTGTTACCTTGTCAGATTTTTATTTTGTGGTTAAGAATGTTCTTCTTCTTCTTCTTCTTTTTTTGGGCTATGTTCTAGACAATTTACCCAGTAGTTAAGAAGTTAAACATCAGAGTTTAGTGACATTAAATGTCGTTTCTTTTAATTTTAGTAAAATTTTGTGTAAATAATGTAAATAGACATTGTTTTAATAAATCTTTAATTTCAGAAACTCAGTTGTGTTACTAATATTTATTATATCAAAAGGAAACTTCTAGATATAATATACTATATATATATTGATATATTTATATATATATATATATATTTATATATATATATATATATATATATATATATATATCATCATCATCATCATCCAGCCTCACATAGGCCTCTTCCTCATGTTTCCAACCCCGTCTATCTTGCGCCGCTCTTATCCAGTTTTTATTGAGTCTTCTTAAATCGTCAGTCCATCTTGTAAGTGGTCGACCGACACTTCTCTTGTCTATCCTTTGCCTCCATTCCAATAACCTCTTTGTCCATCGCCCATCTGTCATTCTGGCTATGTGTCCTGCCCATCTCCATTTTAGTCTGGCTATCTTCTCGATGATGTCAGTCACTCCGGTTCTTCTCCTGATGTCTTCGTTGGTTATTCTGTCTCGCAGAGTTATTCCTAACATGGACCGCTCCATTCTTCTCTGCGTTACTCTCAGTTTGGTAACTGCTGCTTTTGTTAAGGTAAGTATTTCTGCTCCGTACGTCAAGACTGGGAGGACGCACTGATCAAATATCTTTCTCTTTAGGCATGTGGGCAGCTCACTTTTAAAAGTTTCTCTCAGTTTTCCAAATGCTGCCCACCCAAGGCCGATTCTTTTCTTCAGTTCATGAGTCTGGTTATCCCTGCCAATCATAATTTCATGTCCCAGGTATTTATATCTATCTACGAGTTCTATTTCTTGCCCACCAATACTGATGTTCTGGTTGGGTACCAAATTGGTCATGATTTTTGTTTTCGAGATATTTATGTTTAAACCTACATTTTCTGTAGCCACAACGAGTTCCTGTACCATCTCTCTTGCCATACCTAGATCTTCAGCTATTATAAGTATATCATCGGAGAAACGTAAGTTGTTTAGATATTCTCCATCTATTTTTATTCCCTTTGTCATCCAATCCAAATTCTTAAAAGCATGTTCTAGCACCGTAATAAAAAGTTTAGGTGACATTGGGTCTCCTTGTCTAACCCCCCGTTCTATTTTTTATGCGATTACTGTTAGTATGTAATCTGACAGTGGTTATTGCCTGCAGGTGTATTTTGTATAATAATTTAGTATATCTATAATCTAGCCTGCATTCTTTAAGCGCCTGTGATATTTTGCTTAGCTCAACTATGTCAAAGGCTTTGTGAAAATCGATAAATATTAGAACTAGAGGTTTATTGTATTCCACTGCTTTCTCTATTAAGGTTTTTATACTTTGTAGATGGTCATTTGTTCCGTAACTTTTTCGGAATCCTGCCTGTTCCCTTGGTTGATAAGTCTCTAATTTTCTTTCCATTCTCTTAACTAGTATTCGCGTAAACAACTTATATATATGGCTGAGGAGGCTAATCGGTCTGTAATTCTCTAAATAATATATAATATATATATATATATATATATATATATATATATATATATATATATATATATATACATATTAATTAAAACAGGAATACGCCACAAGAAAATAGCCCCAGTATATATACAATGTACTCTCTTCCTCTCTTATTTTTTTGCACTAAGCCACTGTTTAAAACTTTGGGATCGAAATTTCTATAGTCCTTCGTTGGCGGGCAATGTGCCAGCTGAACTCACAAAAACTTTCTTGAAACTGGAATGGAAAATGCAAAATAAATAGGGGAAATCGGCACAACCACTCTTAATAAAGAAATGTCGAGATCAAGATTTTAGAACAAAGTTTTCTTAAAAATGTGCCAGTCCAATATGATTTCTTAAACAGGCCAAGGAAGTAGACACTATTTTCAAATGATCATTTAGTAAAATGCATATTTGAACTACATTTGCTGTTTATACAGAGAGTACTGTTATTATTTGAATAATATTTGTATGTTTTAAAAATGTTTAATTCAATCAAATTGAATTATATAGGATATCATCGTGAGGGGAATTAAAATCAATTTTAACAATTTTTGACTTCTGATTTTCTTTACTTCTTTATTTTTCTCAGCAAATTGGTGATTACCGTCAACATTAACATTTCCATCCATATGTACACAGTCGGTTTAATTGAATTGGATACATTGTGAGGTTCGAATTGCTGATTAACATCTAATAAATTGAAACACATTTTTCACGTCGTTCTTGTACAATTGTGCCTCCAAAACGACAAGTAATTGACTGGCGTACACTTCAAGCACAGAAAAGAAATCGAGCCTTGAAATCAGCCGAGCAACGAGCATCAAGGCTGGAAAACTTTAGAGTACATGCTCCTGAGATCCGTTTGTCTGAATTATCTGAACAACGAGAAGTGAGGTTAGAAACTGATAAAATACGTACTATTTAGGCCCATTAGTCTCAGACAACTAAACAACTGGAAAGAAGGCTGCAAAAGGTTCTAATAAGTAACGCTAGATCAAGACGAACACTGCGCTGATTTAAATTCTAATGAATTCCATTATGAAAGTAATAATGATTACAGTCTTCATCCAAGTGTCGTCACTGAAAAAATGCATAAAATTTGCATGTATTGTAGCGCCCTCAAATTTAAGAACGCAACGCAAGGAATGTGCTGCGCCAGTGGAAAAGTTAAACTGCCAGAATCCCATCCAGGTGATACAGGCAAGACTTTTTTATTTTGCTCATTTTGGCAACCATACAATCACAAAATAATATTACACTGTTTATTGTATGATCTAGAATTGCGGCAACTCTTCTAGATGATACTGGAATAGCGCATTCAGCATTTAATTTGCCGTTAAATTTCCAAAATACTGAGGTACAAACATGCAACATTAGCAAAAACTCTAAAATGAAAAAAGTACTCCAAGCATGTCAAATTATCATATGGGATAAATGTACAATATCTCACAATAAAGAACTGAAAGCGCTTGATCGTACACTGAGATTTAAGAGAAAATGCACGGATCTTCTGTGGCGCACTCATTTTATTGACTAGTGATTTTCGAAAAAGACTGCCAATTATAACTCGTTCAGTACCCGCTGATAAACTCCCCGCTCAAAACGTCAGTTTTATGACACCTTTTACAGAAATTAACTTTAAAAACTAAACATGCGTGTACAACTATAACGGGATGCATCAGCTAGAAATTTTGCAAAAAAATTAATGGATATTGGAACTGGGCGAATGCAAATTGATGAATCTACGCACTATATCACCTTGCCAGTAAACTTCTGAAATATCACAGAAAGCGTAGACGGATTGGTTCAAAAAGTTTTCCTAAAAATTGCACAGAATTAAAAAAAATCATCGATGTCAATACCGTACTTGCCCATTCAGAATGGAATACCCGGCAAAACATAACATCTAAGTACATCCATACTGAGTTGAATCAAGTTGTTAACTATCCAACTGAATTCTTGAATGCGCGCGATTTGCCAGGAATGTCACTGCAGGTTCTTACCTTGAAAATTGGAGTACCCATCATTCTCTTTCGAAACATAAATCCACCACGACTTTGCAACGAAATCAGATTCAAGTTTCTCTTCCTCTTTCAGTGAAGAAAATGATAAACAATGTTATCGAGGCAACAATTCTGACTGGAAAATTATAAGGTGAAGACGTACTGTTGCCATGTATCCCAATAATCCTGACAGATATGCCATTCGGATTTAAAAGTATACAGTTTCCGATGCAACTCGATTTTACAATGATTTTTTACAAAGCACAGGACAATCGTTGCAAGTCTGTGGATCAGTTACCAGCTGAAGTCCGTTTGAAGAGGTCTACCCTCCAGACGCTGGTACTCACGTGAGGCATAATTATATGTTGCCTGAAGTTAAATCTAATAAAATATTAAACATCATTCACTTTTTTAACAACAACATGTACATTTTTTGGTAACTTTAATTTTTGTAAAGGGTTTTACCCTAATATTTATGTGACTCAGGCATGTTAACCTGCTTTTAACCTGATGATGGAATTATTATTCTGAAAACTTTTGTTATTTTGATGTAGCCCTTCTAAGAGTTTTTTAAATATACCTACATACAAAGATTTAAACCTCTTTCTGTGGATTAAATTTGGAGAATCCATGCTTCTCACATGGGCAGCTCTATGTGGCCTGCTTACGCGTTGGAAAACCGTTTGGTTTATTCGTTTACGCACCAGACGGAAAAACAAGAAACATTGTGTATAAGACAGCACTTCAATTAATATCGAATTGAAAGTAAACGCTGCGATCTTACAATTTTTTCTAAGTGAACAAAATCAATAAAATTATTCAAAATGAATTAAATATTTTATTTGTGCAATGTCTTTATATATATATATATATATATATATATATATATATATATATATATATATATATATATATATATCTATATATATATTGCAAAAAATACGACCGTTGATTAAATTTAAAATATATTCAATAGTTGAATAGCAGAGGTTTGATCGGTCAATAATTGGCAAATGAAAGTCGTCAACTACTTCATTGATTTACTTGAATACGTTTCGCTTTTATTTTTAAAAGCATCATCAAGCAACTCCTGCTACATTGGCCAGACCAGCCGCTCTCTTTAAGGTCGACTAACGTCCCACAAAAGCGACATTAGGATTTCTAAACCATCTTGTGCCCTTGCACAACATGCCATTTCAACTAAACACAGTATCGATTTTACGAATACCAAACTACTGTGCAAATAACAAAATTATCACAAGCGATTCATCCTTGAAATGTGCCAAATTCTAAAACATTCAGCTTCCCTAAATAAAAGAACCGACATCGACAACTTGAGCCAGATATATCACTCTCCCATCATACAAAACAAATAAAAAACCCCTTACAAGACAATAACTTCATTCCTATTCTGTTTTTCTCTAATTTTTTTTTTGATAAAAAAAAAGGGAAAAAAAGAAAAAATTAATCCTTTTTTAAAAAAAGTCGGTCTTTTTTCGTTTACCAATTCCCTCGAATTTTTGTTTACCTCCCTGCATTCCAAATAAACACATGTACGAACACAAGCCACATGTGACATTATGACATCCTACAACGGATAGAAAACAATCGAAAATACTAGTGTGGTTTGACCCTCGAAACCTAAAAGAGCTTAAACCAACATTCAAATGAAGCCATCGGTCTGAACAATAGTGCTCTTTTACAGTTTTTATTGTGTTTTTTGTTTTGTATATTTATATATATATATATATATATATATATATATATATATATATATATATATATATATATATATAGGTTCTACAGCCTCTGCCGCTTCTCGCATTTCGACCGCCATCGTTTTCTGTCCATCCATTCGTCTTCCTTGATGGCTCTATCCCTCATTATGTGCCGTACATTTGCTTCCCAGGCAGCTGAAGGCCTTCCCCTTCTTTTTCTTTGTTGTGGTATGTAATTTAAAGCTTTCTTTGGTCATATTCATTCATTCATTTGGTCTATCTTCATTCATTCGCTTCACGTGACCATACCACACTAGTTGTCTCGTTTCAATTCTGTCTACACTGGAATATATAGTGATTGTCCTCCTTCTAATATTATTCATTCCTAATATAATCTTTTTTGGATACACCACACGCTCTCCTGAGAAAATCCATTTCTACTACATAATAGGCTCTACCAAGACCAAGGTTCGATAGATTGTCAATTTCGTAGAGAGTTTAGAATGTTTACCGCCTTTTTTCCCTGTTGCGATCTGTTTTCGATGTCTCTTTTGGTAGTGCCTTCTTTAGATATTATAGATCGGAGATATTTATGTTCATTACATGTTTTTGTGTTTTTTAATTTCTAACTCTGGATCTTCTTCATCATTTCATATTTTGTGTGACATATTCATATTGAGGCCCCATTATTCATATTCTTTCTTTAGTTTTCAAAACATGTAGTCCATGTCTTCCTCATCATTCGCTACGACTATCTGATCATCTACGAAAATTAAAGTTGTTAGACATTTACCACCGCCTATGTCTATTCCCATTCCGGATACTTGTTTCCTCCACTGCCCTAGCGATCATTAAATATATATTTTAAATAAGGTCGGAGATAGACAACATCCTCATTTGTTATTCTAAATGATTCAGATATAAAGTTTCCTTCTTTAACGACACTTCTTGCATTTTTGTATATATTTGCGATAGCATCCACACACTCTCGACTGAGACCTACTTTCGTCAATGTTTGAAACAGTTTTTTCAAAGGTACCGTATCGTATGCCTTCTCTAAATAGGTAGGTCTACAAACAATAGGTAGGTAGATAGATTTCTTGTCTTCCGTTTTTCTATTGCCTGCTGCAGAACGAATATACCATCAGTGCGCGATCTTCCTGCACGAAATTCATTTTGTTCTATGTCTTCGTATTCTGATTCTATTCTTTCTTTTATTATTTGACCTTACAACCTCCCCTTGAGCTGATAACAGTTATTCCCCTATAATTAGAGCATTTTCGTTTATCCCCTTTCTTAAATCGTGAGCTGATGTATCCAATATTCCAATCATCAGGGATATTTTGTCCAACTCAATTGGGATGTCTCCAGGCTCTGCTGCTTTACCGTTTTTTGATCTTTTGAGGATATCGCTTAACTCTTCGGTTGTTATCTCAATTATTTGTGTATGTTCGAATATTTCTTTCATTTCGATCTCTTGGAATTTACATCTATCCTCAATTAGTAAGACCTCATAATGGTGTTTCCACTGTTTAAGATCTATTAACTGTAAGTTAGATTTTTCCTTTCCTTCCCTCCGGAGAGACTTTATCACCTTTCACGCTTGCCCAACTCTTGTTCCACCTATATACCTATCCACCTCTGCACATCTTCGATCACACATCTCATTTTTACTTTTCACTACTTCTCTTTTTACATCTCGATTTAATTTTTTATATATCTTGTAATCTTCCTCCTTTCTCGTTGACATCCATTTCTGATAAGCAGTTTTCTTCTTGTCTTTGTCTTAAAAAAAACATAAATATATAAACCAATATTATGTAGTATCGAATGGAACACTGAGTTTAAAATTGATCGAGCAGTGAATAACAGATTTATAAGATAGCGTATCGAAAGATAACGAATTAAGATGTATGAACCAATCCGCACTATAACCAATTAATACAAATATATTAGGTCTACATTTACCCACATCTGGTAATATAAATCTATCCTTACAGACTCATAAACTAAATTATTCGATGTAAATATAGGACAAACAGCTTAAAAAAAGGACAGCCATAAATCGATTCCATCTTGATGATAAGTCATTAGTATATTTAGGATCCAAAACAAAAGACCAAAATATAGGAAGTGTTATGAACACCTACTAAGTATAAGAAAATGTGTTGTTGTTCGTATTCTGCCTTTAAGAGGCATGTACTTTATAGGAGATAAACAAAAATATAATAAAACGTCAAATATGAATAAATTTTTCATAAGAAGGAAATGATTTTTAAAAATTCAGTATCTACTTAAACGGCCAGAAAGCTCTTCTATTGAATATTTTTAAATCAAAAAATATTTTACGTAAATTTCTATTGATTCAGTTCTTCTGCCATTTATTGATATTTCTCCTTTGGCAATCGTTGTCGTTCTCCCCTAACGGAAGTGACGTAAACAAACACATTTATTTCTATTGTGGCGTAGAATTTCTGTACTGATAATAGGGAATTATGTTGGGTTATAAATAATATGCCGCTTGTGAGAAATTTTCTTTTTTATGGACTTCTTCCGTTACGTTTAATTCACTACTGTTGATTTTGTTTATGAAGAGAAATTTATTGAAGGGTATTTAATTTCTCACTTAAAATATGTGTTGACACTACCTTGCTGTATTGTTGATGTTGTTTTTGTAAAGTGTTTTTAAAATACATTGTTATTGTTATCTAGAAATAACATATTTTCTAATAAAAAGCGTTACTCTAATATAGTTTGCAAGATAATACAATTACTAACTCTAAGTAAAACCAGAAATTGTAAAAACAATTTTTATTTTTAACACAAAGGATTAGTTTGGATATTTATCTCATCATCAGCTATAAAGTATTATTTCAAAGTATCAAGTATCCTATTAAGGTGGAGGCATATTATCATGCACGTATAGTATCCGACACGTAGCGTTTCCAGCCCAGCAATCGGACTGCGCGTTCACATTTTCATACATAGAACGTTACAGTTTGGTTCAGTGAAGATATAATCTCGCTATTCTCGACAAAAATTTTGTGCAATTGCTCTTCTACTTAACGACGAAGAAAGAAAAACTGTAGTAAAAAAAAGGTTTAAAGTACATCCAATGCTAAGAGAAACGAAGAAGGAAGATGAATACTTGACTTTATACAAAGAAATAATTGATGACGATGAAAAATATTATCGATATTTTAGAATGAATAGAATTCAGTTTGAATATGTTTTAAATTTAATTACACCTTTAGTTAAAAAACAAAATACTACATTTAACGAAGCCATACATATCAAAACAAAAAGTATTTTTAAAAAGAAGTGGTATCACTTCCGTACAAAAGTCCTAATTGTTTATCACTTCCGTGATTAATTGTCACAAAGCAATAAAAACACGTGCATAAATGACAAAATAGCCTCGAAATTTTTTTTAAATACTCTGTATCAAAATCAAACACATACCTAAATAAACAACGAGGGAAAAACGACGGACATCTAATTCACATTATCAGTACCAACCGGTTACGACTCGTTACGTAGTCGTCGGCATTGACAGTGTGAGTTGTTCATATTTATAACCATTTAAATTATATGTTTCGGAAACTAAACGCTACGTTCTGGAAACGCAACGTACACGATAATATGCCACGACCTTTAACCCTCCGTTAGTCGCGCGATGTACGATCGTAGACCACTCCCCTTGAAGTGGTGGCCAATTCCATAAAACTGCGCATACGCCCCCACACTCCATAGTAGCTGTCACTCATGATACTATAACAAACAAGATATGCTCACTTGCCGTTCTAATTTTAATCGACATGACGTCATAGCGAGACAAAGCCAGGGGACTTGTGTGGATCTTATTTTAACGATGCATCATATGGCAACGTTGACTGTAATGAACAACTTCGAAACTTAAACTGTTAACGGTAAGTATACCTCGATGCCATATCTTGCACTAAGAAGTCATAACTAGTTACTTTCTGTGAAAATGTGGTTTGAAAATTAATAAGTAATTTGCAAAATTAAAGAAATATTCTGAATCTTCGATTTGATTGTGTGTATTACAAACAAAATAGATATTGCTACACAATATAAATTAAATATAAAAGGCCGGTAAAATGTAAAGAATTTGAAACATAAGGAAAAGCATGTCCATACTTCAGACTTTATGAATATCATTTAGACATTTATTTTACAATCTTCGTGATTTTTCTCTTATGGATATTGTAATTATTATCTTTAATATTTTTATTTAGAATTAGTATTTTAAAATACGTTTTACATATAAAAAAAGTCATTTTATATCTTCGCTAACATTTACATATTTTGCAGCTTCTTTTAGGTTTTTTAAATAATTTTTAGTTATTTTTAATTTGTTGCCATTATAATTACGAAAAATATGTTCCAGTTCACTACATTTAGTTACAAATTCCAGTGTTGGTTTGAGTAAACCACCCTCAGAAACGTGGTTTACCCAAGTAAACGATTTATCGTTAGCGTCCGGAATATATCGAAGTATTTCTTTTTTTTTGTAATATAAATGCAATGAAACCGGCTAAATTTTCCAATCCATCCCATTCCAGGTCTTTTATATTCAAATTAATGAAATCTTGATGACTGTCAATTAAATATTCAGCGTTAATTTCTGTATCACCACTAGGAAGGTTTAGCGAGGAAAAGATCTCTTCAGTGACAATTTAATAATTAATTATACTATTAGTAGTAATATTCCATTTTTACTTTTAAACAATAGTCAGCTTCTGTAAAATGTTTTGATCATATTCTCGCGGTTTCTATATTAAATTTGTCTCACTGAAAACACTTGAAGACCCATACTTTGTATGGGTCTTCGCATTTGGGTAATGGGTACGCATTTGTTTTTCTCTAGGAAACACAAAAAAAAACGACACTTTGAAAAAGATTTACTTTTTTTATTATAATAGTTTAAACAACTCAACACTGCACAATACATTATGGCAACCAAATAATTAGTCTTCTTTATAAAGTAGCTACAGGTAAATTAGGTAGTATTAATACAGTAAACTGAATGTTTTCACCACAAAATTTATGTAACAATATAATATACAAAGTCTTTACTGCATCAATGAATAAATAAAAATCTCATTCACTACGTTTTGAAGCACACAGGATAGCAACAGATAGAGCATTTAACTTGGCATCATTAAAGTTGTCTCGGGCATACGTCACAGGTGTGCGAGAGAGATGCAAGAACATGCGCGTTGACTTATTTTATTAGTTATAGTATCATGGCTGTCACTAATACATCCAATTGACTCTTCAGTAGCTAAACGCCGCCGATCTGTTTGCATTATTTTTTTACCATTATTCGAAGAGCACTGGTCTACAATCGTAGTCGTACCACCTCCCCCTAATATTTCAATAAATTACGTAGGAGGTTATTGTACTTGTTCACGAGTTCGCAATAAGTCAACAAGAAGGTCATACCAAAGATGTGGCAAATTTGCATGTAAGGATCATCTCAGGGATATTTGCACTGAATGTTGACGGACTAAAATTGTACCACTTTTACCATTTAATAGTTTTGTTCTTGGTTTACTTTTCTTTTCTATTCTCTGTTATTCATCACTGTTGGTCATTTTATAAGTTCAAAAATATAAAATTTTTGTTGCATTGTTACAATTTCATTGATAAATGATTAACATGACTCAGGATTTTAAATGCTAAAAAAAGGTTTTTAAAATACAAAGCTTTGTGTGCCCTTTTCAATATAACAGAAACAGTTTAATTAAATTCATAATGGATCATTAAATATTTTCCAATATTAAAACAGATAATTAATCAGAAATTGTTTTTGAAACATTTACTATAATACAAACGATCAAATACCTTTGTAACAACACATCCTAATTATGACATAAATGTAAATTTAACAAAGTTACTTGTTGTTTATAATGGAAATGAACGTCAATGCGAGGACATTCATTACCCAATTTGCTTTTATGTTTACACTACAATATACTCTGAGATAGCGCGT
>NW_027312982.1:0-24462 GCF_040954645.1 Diabrotica undecimpunctata
CGCGCTATCTCAGAGTTAGATCCTTCAAAATGCATAGACAAGTATTTCGGAGGGGCTAGGGGAAGCCAGTGAATTAGCGATCGTCGTAGGGTTTAGACCTACTTTTCAAGTTTCGGAGAGTTTTTCTCCACGTTCGCAATCGCAAGTTACGCAATATATCGGGAACCCTTAATGTGAAGTGTTATGGTGTTTTCGTTCGTAAACTGTAATTTTCTAATTAGGTTCCTTACGATTAGTTATTCACTCACAGTTTATAAGTTTCTATTTCTTGTCCTTTTTCAATTACCGTTCTAGCTAAACAAGTTATTGTTTTATTTCACTCTATCAATCTATTCAACAGGCCAGACTAAATCACATTTAAGAGTCCATTTAAGTTTCTATTACTGAGCATTCGAAGGCTAGCGGAACAATTGGACTTACAGCAAGTACAAACCGCTGAAAGAGACACTGTTACAGTACATACAAGACTCTTCCTGAAGGGATGTTGAAAACCGGCATCCCTCCACAGATTAATACGCTGAGATGTGGATTTATTGACGAGTATTGCCGATAGGTTGGGTTGATCGAATAAGAAATGAAATAGTTTTACATCGAATGAAAAAGAGCACAGAAATAACAAAAACGATAAAAATTCGAAAGTTACAATATTTCGGTCATGTAATGAGACATCCAGAGATGTATTAGCTTCTACACCTCATAATACAGGGTGAGATTGCCGGAAGGAGAGGCCCAGGCTGACGAAGAACATCCTGGCTCCGAAATCTCCGAGAATGGTATCAAGAGACCACCGCTAATTTATTTAGATCCGCCGTAAACAAAGTTATTATTGCCAATATAATCGCCAAAGTTCGATAACCGGACAGGGTACTGAAAGAAGAAGAAGTACATAGATACAATAACTGATATCTACTACAGTCTACAGTAGATATAAATTATTCATATTGTTAATTATAATTATTTAAAAATTACTTTTAAATATCATTTTATTTAACGATGTAGGCAATATATTATAAAATTACATAATATACATTATATTATAGAATTATTACTACAATATTATAGAACCATTTGTGAATAATTTTCTGCTAGTTTCGTTCCAAAACCGGTCCTGTACAACAGATCAGCCGGCTTGTCTATGATTCAAACGTAATTATATAAACTAGACGTAGCTGTGCGAGTTTATGCGACCGTACGATGAACGGCAAACCTTGTGGTTGTTGTAAACTTGCCGTGTTGCCACATTTATAGTAATCGTTCATCTCCCTCCGCCTAGAAGGAGTGGTCGAAACTTTCTCTTTGTTCCACTTTTGATTGATTCTAATAGTATTAAAGTATTGCAAATGTTAAAAAAGAAAAGGTATCGCTTTATTGCTTTTGCTATACTTCCAGGGACGTGCTATTTTTAGAATAATTCATGAGTATTTAACTCTCAATAATTTAAATCTGTCCGTTTCTATATTGGCTGTCCTTTCCCTTCAAATTATTTTTAATAATGTCATATGATCAATAACTACACTATTCCACTAGTCCAGTTGTCAGAGAGAAAAATGCCACTGATTTTCTAAAAATCATACGAATAAGCTGAATTTTGCTGAGAATGTCCGTTTTGGGACCCCAAAAAATATGCAAAGTAGTTTGCTACTCTTGCGTTCCTTCGCTTCCGTTTAAAACCCTCCGTCTAGGGGAAGGGGGGCAACGGAAAAAATCGATTTACTAAGAATCTGTAGAAGTGTAGCTGGGATCATTTTGAACAAAAATGTTTGTTAGAATATTTTTCCTTAGAAAAAATCGTTCTCTCAAGAAAAAACGCTTACAGCGACCAGCGATTTTAAAGAGCGGTGGATCCAAGGGGGGGGGGGGCATGACCCAAACAAAAATAAATATCAATGAAATAATCCTAAAAAAAAATTAAAAACCCATCAACCCTATAAGCAGGAAGTTAAGAGTTGAAATGATTCAAGAAAATAGGAAGACTTTGAATCCAATAATAAAAACTGTTATTCTTTGTGGTAGACAAAATATTTCTTTGCGAGGGCATAGGGATGATAAAAATACTGTAAACAGCGAAGGTACAGAAAAAAATGATGGCAATTTTAGGGCATTGCTTCGGTTTAGAATAGATGCTGGCGATAATGATCTGCGAAAACATTTAGAGACTGCTTCTGCTAATGCTACATTAATAATTAGTAAAACTACTTAAAATGATATCATTTATTGCTGTAAAGAAGAATGTCTCTGCGATATCTTCATTTAAATGAGATTAGAGAAGATTTCATCACATTTGTTAACGCCCACGATTCGATTCGAGAAGACATCGGTTCAGAAGGAGAACGCCGCTTAACTGAGGTTTCGTAAAGAATTTTAATTTAGATTTAAATTTTTGTATAGGTTTTGGTGGTTCAGAAACTATGAGAAAAGTAGTAGTTTTTGCTAATGCCTCTCCCAAACGACATGATGTTTTTAAGAAGAAACTGGGGGCTACTGTCCAAGGTATTTGTGAAATTCGTTGGGTTGAAAGGCATGAAGGTGATCTACAGTTCCAGTGCGAATCAATAATCAAAATTTACAACGCTCCTGAAACAATTCTACGTGAAAGGACAGTAAAACGTAAGCTGATGCATTTTCAATAATGCAAACTATTAGGAGCCCTGAATTTCTCATTTCAGTAGTATGTCTTAGTGATGTTTTAGGTACAACTGTATTACTTAGTCTTCTTCTTCAGTAACCAAAATTAGATTTGAAGAAGGCTACTGAGGCCATAGACTCTATGGTATGGTATGGTATGGTGTCCTCTATGGCATAGAGGACACTAAATGCATTCTTCAAAATAAAAGATCAAATGCTAAATCTGTTTTTAGCAAACTTTACTATGAAGTAAAGGAAATAGCCGAACAACTAGATATTGAATTAAAGATGCCTCATATAGTTTCTCGTCAAAACCAACCTGCTAACTCCTGCGAAAAATATTTCCGAAGATCTATTTATTTACCCCTTTTAGACAATATCTTAACTGATTTAAAAGAACTACTTTCATCGGAAGTTATGAATCTATTTTTCTTCGAGTTGTTTTACCTAAAACTGATAACCCGTTTTAAAGGTAAAAAGTGAAGTTTGGTACGCAATTTTTGTATTTAGTCCCAAATGAAGTTAGCTTCTATAAAGGTGTTAAATAAATAAAAGTTGAATGATTTTTGACACTTTTTACGAATCTCTTAGATCAATAAAATGTATCACTTCCATTGACCGGTCACTAAGGAATTTCCAATATTAAAGCCTAATATAGCATGAAATTTCAGTTTCGAGTTTTGGCAACAAATGTGAGTAATTTGAAATATGATTAAAATACGCTGAATTTAAACTTTCACATTACAAACGATCTAAAATGCTTAAAACTTTTTGTCTTCGATTACATAAGTAGGTTTTTCAAAGATACACAAATTCGACTACAAATTTCATCCAATACCGTCTCCGTGGAAGCATTTCCCGTGACGAGCGATCGGTTGTAACGTAAAAGTGTAATTTCAGCGTTTTTAGGCCCATTTCAACTTTTCCAAAACCAAAATTATGGTATTCCACAAAAACCCCCATGAACAAGTTACACCCTAACATACAAATAAATGGTATCACTCTTCAGAGTTCCCAAAGCTTCATATACCTGGGCAGAGAACTAAATAGTCAACTAGACCACTCAAAAGAAATTAGAAGACGCATTGAAATAGCAAGATCTGGTTTCATGAATATGCGTAAAATGCTCTGTAACCCCAAGCTATCAGTCTCAATAAGATTGAGAACACTAATGTGTTATGTGTGGTCTCTATTACTATATATTACATGGACCTGGACATTAAAACAGTATGACTATCAACAGTAGAATGCTAAGAATAAGCTGGACCAGCAGAACTACGAATGAAGAAGTACTGAGAGCAATGAACACACGCTCTCATCTGGTCAATAGGTACTATCAAAATTAGAAAAACGTCATATCTAGGACATATAATGCGCCATAGGGAATTTGAAGGTAAAAGGGGAGAATAGAAGGCAAGATTGAAGGTAAAAGGGGCATACGACGAAAGAAAAAATCTTGGCTATGAAACATCAGAGACTGGGCCCACACAAGAGGAAATGAATTAATTCATCAAGCCCAGAACAGAGAGAAATTTGCCATATTGATCGCCAACCTCAACAGAGAAGGCACTTAGAAGTAGGATAAGGCCTATTTCAAATGCAATATTGGGTAGAGTAGGCTCGTAAAGGGTATTGACAACATCCCAGAGGAAGTCTATCCTATTCTGGCAGAACAAATGCTCTTGCGAGTCCGTCTTAAAAGAGGGTGGCACAACAGCCATATCGTTGGGCTTCATCCTTCCCGCAGTACCTGTGTTGCTGTGAGTACCACTGCCCGTGATCCCTGACCGAATAGTTGCACGCTGGTGGGATAACCGCGCTATCTCAGAGTTTGACAGATTGCCGCCGAGGAGCCTACTCATCTAGCACTTTTCCTGCCTGCTACAAGCACGTCTCACAGGAACACATTCAGATTGGGACTGATCGTATAAAACCTGAAAAACCACCTGTAGAAGTTACCTGGAACGAAAGTAGAGTGGTCCCACATGATCTCGTCTCGGATACTAGGAACGCAACCGACCAGTGCGACTTATGGACTCGCCCCGCTTCTAGCAGTCCTCATACTGACTACCGATACCTCAAACAACGATCACGTTACTGCTCGTACGTACGGGTTGTAAGAACGAGATCATACCTTGTGTTTGTTGCTGCTATCCCGACACCTCAAGCGACGGCTCACCATCTCTCGGTCTATCCCATTGATCGACTTTTACGATCGGTTGGGACCAACACCCTAGCAGTATTCGGTTCGTCCTTTCGCTCCGAATTGCTATTTGGGCACGGCCGCTGCTAGACAGCCAGATATCCCATTGGTCGCCTCTTACGACTGGTAAGGACCAGCAATCTAGCGATATTCTTCTCATCCGTTCGCTCGTAGAAAACCACTAGGATTAGGCCGCACTCTAGACAGCCGTTTGTTCTATCCTGCTTTTGATTTGCTGATATAAGTCCCATTTTTAATTCACCCAACAACCCAAATATTTGTATGGTTGTACAAATCCGCTCCACTGTTTCTCCATCTATCCTGACGTCTTCTTCGTCTTTTTCTTCACTGTCTAACTATGTTTTCTCCAATCCCCTGTGAATTCATCTTTTTGAGAGCCAAATATTATTCTGAGAACCTTTCTTTCAAATACTAGAAGCTTATTGATTTCCCGCTGGTTGGTTAATTTATATGTTTTTTTTATCAGCTTCGATCTTAATAATGTTGAAAGGGAGTATAATGCTCTATTTCCCAAAGCTATTCTTTCTGAGACCTCTTTTTCTATGTGGGTGTCCGCTGTGATTATCGCCCCCAGGTATTTAAACTCCTTTACTACTTCGAAGTTGTGATCATTATTACTGATGTTCTGCCTAACTCTTGGTCTTGGATTTCTGGTTACTACCATGTATTTCGTTCTTTCTTCATTTATTCGGAGACCCAGACTACCTGTTTCCTCCTCGAGCTGTGAAAACACCTCTCTCACATCTCTTGTAGAATGCATGACTGCATCTATATCATCAGCAAAGGCCAGCAACAGTTTTGATCCTTGATCAGCAAATCCTCCTGTCAGCTCAGACGATATTTTACTTATTGCATATTCTAAAGCAAAATTGAACAGCAACGATGACAAGGGGCCCCCCTGCCTAAGTCCTGAATTTATACCAAATGGCATCGATGTTCTGCTTCCTATATTGACTTGTGCATATGAGTCTGTCATGCCCATTTGCGTTAATTCAAATAATTTTCTTGGTATTCCCATTTCTAACATTGCTATCCACAATTTGCTTCTTTTTATGGAATCATATCATCATCATAAGCGGCTCGACAATCCGTTATGGATCTTGGCCTGCTCACAAAGAAGTCGCCACTCCTGTCGATTCCTGGCACCTTCCCTTCATCTTCTTACCCTTAGAATCTGTAGGTCTTCTTCCACATCAACAATCCATCTCATTCGTGGTCGTCCTCTGCTTCTTGCGCCCTCTGGTTTTGAATAGAATCATATGCTTGCTGGAAATCTATGAAAATTTGGTGCACATCGCGGTTGAATTCCCAGTTTTTCTCTAATATTTGTCAGATGGTAAATATCTGATCTATAGTTGACCTTCCAGCACGAAAATCGCATTGGTAGTTGCCTAGAATATCTTCTAAATATGATGTGAGTCTTTTTAGCAAGATATCCTGATGTCAGTTAAGTTATTAGCCAGATCTTTGTTTTGCTGATGATTATCCGTTGCGTTTTCTTTGTATTTTCAAGCCCATTTGTTTACTGTGGTCTATTACAGCTGATAAAAGTGTCCGTAAATGATTTTTATCCGTTGATAGCAAAACTGTGTCCTCTTATAGAAAAACAGCTTGAACATCCTTGAGAGTCAGATATGCATGGCCGATATTGGACAAGAAGAACTGAGGGTAACTTAGAAGAAAAACTCGGAGAGCTGAGATAAGTAATCCAAAAATCCTTGAAAGTGAAGTAAGGTATGCAGTAAAGTGTAAAGACTACAGACTAATCAGTTTGATGAGTTACACTTTGATCATGGGAAGTACAGAAACCAATTTACGTCTGTTTTATAAATTTTAAGAAGGCGTTTAATAGGGTTCAACATGGTAGGTTGTTCGAATATCTAGAAATAATTGGAATCGATGATAAAGATCTGAGACTTTTACAACATTTATATTGGAATCAAGAAGCTTCTATTCTCGTAGACGGCAAAGAAACAGGCAAAATTTGTATTCAATGGGATGTTAGACAGGGTTGTGTGTTGTCCCCAACTTTGTTTAACGTTTACTCAGAAATAATTTTTAACGAAGCCTTGGAATTGCAATGTGGAGTTCGAATCGGGGGAGAAACTATTAACAACATCAGATATGCAGATTACACTGCATCATGGTTGAAAGTATCGAATATCTTCAATTCCTTATAGATCGAGTCACCAGAGAATGCTCTAATAACGGACTAAGCATAAATACAACAAAGACAAAGTTACTTGTGGTTAGTAAACAAGACCTCGGCGTTATACAACTAATTGTCAATAATGAACCGATAACAAAAGTTAACCATTTTAAATACCTAGGATGTTGGATAAACGAGACACTAAATCCAGATGAAGAAATTATAAAACTCGTATGGAAATTGCAAGAGGAGCATTTATGAAACATATCTATTCTGAGCAATTCTCAGTGGAACTTACAGCTGAGAATTAAGTTCCTAATATGTTATGTGTATCCTGTATTACTGTATGGATGCGAAACCTGGATTATGAAGGTTAACATGATAAACAAATTAGAAGCCATCGAGATGTGGTTATATCGTAGATTGCTCAGAATATCATGGGTTCAACACATTTCAAACAGAGAAGTCTTGAACAGAGAAGGTCAAGGTGAAAGCGACTTAATAAAGATGATAAAAAAGAGAAAACTCGAATATCTGGAGCATATAATGAGAGGAAACAGATACAGGATAATGCAGTTTATACTCAACGGAAAGATTGACGGAAAAAGAGGAATTGGTACGAAGAAATACTCATGGCTCCGAAACCTTCGTTAATGGACTGGCTTATCAGCAGATGAATTATTACATGCCGCGAAAGATCAAGAACGACATCGGCAAATCGTCATGGAAGCTTCTTCTTCTTCTTAAAGTGCCCTCTCCTCAATGGAGGTTGGCTACTACAATTTTAAACTCTTCTCTAGCTTCAGCTGTTCTTATTAGCTGTTCAAAATTTAGCCCTGTCCATTGTCGGATGTTTCTGAGCAACGATAGTCATGGAAGCTACCCCACGCCTAAAACTTGGGCACGGTACTCAAAGAAGAAGAAGAAGTTACACTCTTAAGGTATTTCTGAGGGTAATCCATTCGAGGATAAAAAAAAGTGAGTATATGAGTGGGGAGACACACAAAGGATTTGACACACTCCATCTTTGAGTTATTAATTTGTGCTTTGTAGGTAGTGTAACGTGTATGTAATCGGAGAAGCTCCTGCATTTCCTCTAAGGCTGCATTGTGACACAATTGCTAGTCTCAACACTTTTCGCAACATTTATATTGACTTTTGCGGCGATGTTTTGTTCTAATAAGTCGGCGCAGCATAAGTAATTATGAGTCTGATAACCATTATATACGACCAATAGATCATTGTAGCTCCACTTACATTCTTTGTTAGGATCTCTTGTTATTGTATAGGTAATATTTGCGAGATACTTAACCTCTTCTGAAAATGATACTGTTGTTGCATTTCTAATTGGAATTGAATTATTAATTTCCTCCTATTCTTCTTCTTCTTCTAATGGCGCTACCACCCTTGTGAGTCTTGGCCTGCTTAACAATGTTCTTCCATTCTGCCCTGTCGGATACTTTCCTTCGCCACTGCCTGATGTTCATGGTTTTAAGATCCCTCTCTACGTCGTCTATCCATCTTTTACGGGCCTTTCTCTTGTTCTGTTTCCTTGGGGCTTCCATCTCTGGGCTACTTTGAGAATATTTGAGCGCAAATTACTAAGGAAGATATTTGGACCAAACCAATGCAGCGATGGTTCGTGAAGAATTAAAATGAACCAAGAGCTGGATGAACTAATGCAGAGCGCAGATATTGTTAGATTTGTAAAGTCACAAAAACTAAACTGGCTCGGTCACCTATTTCATCCTATTAGTGAATGAAAAAAGATAACAAAAGGTCAACTCTATGTCAACCAAACCCCTTTAGAAAGAGTGAGGCACCAGCTCCATATCAAATGGAGAATGGGCCAACAAACAGGAGATAAAAGCGCGCATTGTTAGATTCACCTTCAACTAGATGAGGGCCACCTCCAAGAGCCACAACCTCGCTCTTTGTATAAAAGTAAGAGTATTGCGATCGTCTTCTCTGTTCTTTTTATGGTGCTGAATCGTGGACTCGTCAACTGACTGTCGCAATTGAGGAAATCCTTGGAAGAATGAAGAACAGCCAAGAGATACTGACCACCATCAAATTTGAAAGCGACGGACACATTATGAAAAATAAATCCAGATATGCCCTTCTACAAGCCATCCTGCAAGGAAAAATATTTGGAGAGCGAAGTCAGGAAGAAGAAGAACATCCTGGTTAAACGCGCTATCTCAGAGTCCATAAAAGAATAGATGGTTGAATTTAAATGGATAGAGAGAGTTTCAAAAAATTCTATTCTTATTAGAATTTTATCGGGTACATGTAAACTCATCACTAATTAGCATAAATGACCTCGTACATGGTACAAACTCATCACTGCCATAAAAATAGGGATTTTAAAATAGAGCCAGAGAGATTTGCAAACCGATCACTGACCTACCTGCACCCCGTGGCAGGTACAGAGCATAAAGTGTTTGCATACCGCTAAGATTTGATAATTTAAAAGAATAATCCAAGAAAACCGAAGCTAACATCTTAATAAAATGTATTTTTTGCAGCCTATTAAAAATTTAATAATATCCTAAACAAAGACACTCATCACTACAAATAAATTTCTAACATATTGTCAAGAATCGATAGGAAAAACCCATAAATATTTTGACGTGACAACGTCTTAAATTAGGTTGTGGCTCGGAGTCACTCATAAAAAAGTGTAACGCCCGCTCACGTCTGTTACGATGAGTCACCGAACGAGAGAGAGGCCCCGCCGGACCGGCGAATGCCTTGCGTCTCTCTCCCACTCAAACATGATCGGTCCGCTGGTGCGATGCTATTTCTCCTATCATCGTCCTATCCTCAAACAAAATCACTCAAATAGAAATTAGTTAAGTTTAAGTTTACATGTACAATGTTTTAGTAAACAAAATATATTTCTATAGTTAAAATTTGTGCAATTCTTATTTTCATTCAATTCCTTGTTCCTATTGTGCAATTTAATAATATTCATATCAATAAATATTCTACCGAGAAAAAGACGTTGGCACGTAAAATCTTCGCCCGTAAAACCGACTTTACAGGCAACCGATTTTTTTTTACTCTGAATCTTTTTTAATATATTGACAACACTTATTTTAATTACGTAATTACATATTAAAATATATAAATCACAAAAGGGAAAACTATTAATAACAAAAGATTTTGTAGTAAGTATCTTATTTTAAGCTTGTAGTTTATAAAATTAACCAAAATATTTCTTAAGAACAAAGACTTTTCTTTTAAATGGTTATAAATCGATAATTACAATTAAATTTTTATATCTCTGACAATATACTAATCGTCCTTTTTATTCTCTTTTCGAATCTGTTCACAGATTTGAAATAGGACTTTTAGTTTTTGTAAAATAAACAGTCCTATTTTTCCAAAGTTAAAATAATCTTAGCACAGCCCTATTCAAAAAGATTGACGATTTAAACCAATGAGTGCAAAGAGGACAGACGCCGGAGGAGGGGCAAGGCGGAGCTATTACAACGATTCGTAAAGCGGCTATCCAATGAGTCGCTACTATTTTGTCCTTGACTGGTCTTTATGTTTGAGAGGATATAAATAAGAACATCTGGCTGAATTTTTATGGCTCTTTTCATGGGGGTCATTAAAATGGGGTTTGATAAATATGATGGTTGATGGACTTTCTTAGTCTTTTGTGTTGTAGGAGGGGAGTTCGGTTGGGTGAGATGGTTGTAGCGATAATGGTTGTCCAATATTAATGATAGCTCATGTTCTAACACTTTTCGCCCTAGGGCACTAATCCTCGAACGCATTTATAAAGATTTAAATGAGTTAGGGAATACGGCCTCTGGACATATACAGGCTTTTACTAGGGATGTTGTTTAGCATATAACCAGTTCCCAATGTAGATACTTCAGACGTTAGGATATAGAATATAAAAAGACTTAAAAGATATTATTATTTAATTAGATAATGATGTCTAAAAACGAGATTCTATTATAGTGCCAATATATTCGATTATAACCGTACTCTGTTAAAAATAGCAGGTAAGAGATCTGTAATATTATATAAAACCAGGTGCACAATTATTGTGCTAACCAGAAATTCTTCTCTTTTCACGTCTTCCTTCTTTGCCGGCTGTTTTCTGATACTGTCAAAGTGTTTACTATTACATGATCGCTCCTTTTCTTGTTATCATATTGCATGTTCTCTACAGTTTGAGAAATTCTCATTTTTTGTGTAAACTTCTCTTAAAAATTTAATTGTATTAGATATGACTTCATTCTTTCAAACAACCCGTAATACCTAAACCATTTTTACAGTAACTATAACGATTTATAGACGATTTGGCAATACTTAATCGCAATGTCGTAGATGATTCAATAATAACAAAATGATGAAATAAATAAAAGATTGTGGCTAATTACACAATGTGTAACAATGTGTAATTAGCCAGTTCGCATATTCTGTGCGGATCATTTCATTTTCTATTAAATTAACAATTTGAAAATTAACTTTACATGACGTATGTTTTCGATATTGTATTATTGTATGTTTCGATATTGCGGAGAATGTCTTCTTCTTCTTCCTTCTTCTATGTAGTCTTTAAAGCCTGTTTCTTCTTCAATATTAGCCTCCTAAATTGTTTAAATTATTGCTCCATCTTTTCCTTGGTCTGCCAATACTTCTTCGTCCATTTGGTGACTTATCTCATACTATTCGTACTAAGTATCCTATCCTCTGCTATTCTTCTAATGTGTTCGTTCCACTCCTGTCGTGGAGAATGTCCTATTATTAAATTTGTTTCTATATAGAGTAATAACTAAATGTAAGAGAAAGTCAGATGGACAAGAAAGATTGTTACATGGCTAACTATGAAAAATGAATGACAACAGGAGACCACGAATAGTGAAGAAAACTAGTCAGGTTCATAGTCATTATCCAATAATCGATACTGTCAAAAAGATGGCGATGTGCTTAGTAAGGTAGATTTTAAAAATAAATATATGAAGTGTTATTAACAGATTTCGATGTTTTAGGCGGTGGAAGGAAGCGACAAAACCTTAAGAATGTCGAACCCATTAACCTAATTCTCAAAATAAGAACTTAATGAAGGTACTCTGAGCTTTTAATGATACATATATTTAGTACCTACATTTTTTTGTGCCGCGCTCGGTTAGAATTTTGGATCAGGTAGGGGAACAGCGGGTGATTGTGAACGGCAGAGAGTACATGCCTACGCCATCTATATTATTTCATAATACACTATATTTCGTGCTTCCTAATAGTCTGCACGTGGCGGCATAGATCCATAGATGCACAGTTGCCTCGTACTTTTGGAATTTTTTTAAAACGATTTATTTGTTTTTGCAGTTTGCACTATAATTTTTACAACACACAAAATAAGGTATGTACCTACATAAACACTTCATAATTTCATTTAAATTGTTATATTATAGTATTGTTATTGCGAAGAACTTAAAATGCATTTACTTATATCATGATTACATAATGTTACTTCATATTCATTTCCAAATCGGGAAATCACGAACATCCCGCCAAGTGTTCACGTTGAAGTACGCCTTTAACAATTTGGCTCTTCTATTTTTTGCTTTCCTTTTGCAAATACAATATAAATCTGACAAAGATACAATTTGACAATCTGACAAAGATTTGTATCTTTGTCAGATAGATGCCTTCTAAAAGGAAACGATTGGGCCAGTGGGTAGCTCCATTATTCTTAAATCTGACCATATATTGTCTCTCCATCGCATTCGTGGACGTCCTAAGGGTCTTCTTCCTGTGGGGGCTTCCTCCCATATTAACTTGACAAGGCGGTTATTAGGAAGTCTATGGACATGGCCAGTCCATCTTAGACGTTGGGATTTAATCTCTTGGACTATATCGCTCGCTCTATACATCTACTTGACCTCAGCATTTGTTCTCATTCGGTATTGGTTGCTAGTAATGTCGTGATAAGGCCCAAAGATTCTTCTGAGGATTTTCCTCTCAAAACAGATTTCTTTCAGTTTCTTTGGTCAGGGTCCACTTCTCACACCCATATATGAGCACCGGTCTAATCACCGTTTTATATATTCTAATCTTTGATGTTCGTGTTAGGCTTTTAGATTTAATAGTATTGTAGAGGCTGTACATACACCATACACCTGTTTGCTGCCTGAATTCTTCCTTTAATCTCTTCCCATTCAAACATTCAAACTCAATGTTTGTATTTTGAGAACGATTTCCGAAGTGGAAATTGAAACGTCAATAAACGTACTTTAATCTTTAATTGTATCACCTTTTGCGATTTCTACGTATCTATTTGTAATTTCGTACGTCATAAACATTGAATTTGTTGCACTTCTGTACGTAAATATTCTTGATAGGATTATATTAAATATAAATCTGGCTCCCCTTGAAAAATAATATCCACGCCTTAGTAGCTTACTCGTGCCGATAAAAAACAAGAAACAGACCTACCAGTTGGAACTACTCAGCGATTTACATCGCAAATTCACTTACATAACGTCAAAATGAAAGTATCGATTTCAAGTCTAAAGAGTCTTGAATGCGACGTTGCCAAGTGGGTTACAATAATATCCCTTACTTATATATCCAGCACATAAATTTTGAGAATAAATCTATATTGCTGCAATTATGAATAGACTACAAGCCCATGGGATAGTTTTAAGGGTTCATTTGACCGAACATGAATCACATATAAATCTTCTTCTCCTTTGTTGCTTTGCTATACGAAATAGCTGTGTTGAGGTCGTTCTATACCATGCTCTCAGGTTAGCAAGCCAGGATATTCTTCTTAGTCCTGGGGCCCTTTTTCCTTCAATTTTACCTTGCAAAATGCATTTAAGTAGCTCGTATCTGCCTTTATTTCTCATTATATGTCTCAAGTACTGCAGCTTACGGCCTTGTGCTCATCCACCGGTTGAGGTTGTGTTCATCCTCCGCAGTACTTCTTCATTTTTGCCTTTCCGATGCGACATTTGGCGAGCGGTTTACCCCTATAAGCAGAGCATCAACCGACTAAAATTCTTTTTGCATTTCTAATGCACCAAACCTTTTTTATTCGATTCTATATATTTTTCCAAGATGAAATGTATTTTTTTTTAATTTTTACAAGTGGGCCGGCAATTGTTATTAACAAATAACTTATACAACAAAACAATTTCACCGAATTGTTTCGGAATCAATTTTTTTAGGTGTATCTCATCAAAATAAACACTTTTTCTCTCTGATAATTTTTCAAAAAATGCTTCCTTTTCGAGTTTATTTGCATTTTTTTGTTGAAAAAATGCCGTAATTAGTGATTTTGGAATTTTTTTTCTAAAAAACTACTAAATGAATTGCAATTTTACAGATAGCTTTATAATCTTTAAACCGTCGAGTACAAGTTAGAATATTTTAACAAGGATAAATGGTTTCTATCTCGCTAAAAACGTGGACCCAAATATTTCGAATATGCCTTTCGAGAGTATCCCGCTAAGCGTGTACAGTGGTTGAGGTACTGTAGGCGCTAAAAAAAATGCATCTAATGAAAAATTACCACCTTCGAAACCAGCATTATTACAACATTACTTAAGAGCAAAGTGGCAAATAAATGAATGGATTTAAGCAAAAAACAATATTATTTCATCTCTTGATCCATTAACCCATGGTTGGACAATGGAAAATAATTGTTCCGATTTTAATTATTTTGAAGGCGAAACTAGTTTAGATATGTTAGAAAAGTATTTCTGCTCATGTACCGAAAAATGTTCTACGAAAAATTGTAATTGTATTTCCTATAATTTAGAATGCTGCGCCCGTATGTGCATGTACACCAGAGAATTGTAAAAATGTTAAAGACGACTTTATTGAAGACAATGAAATCAGCTTATTAGATGGAAATCCTGTTGCTGTTGACGAAAAATTTTCAAATTATTGACAATGAAAACGATGTATAATTAATATTAAATTTTAATTTTATTATATTTTTCAATGAAAATTAATTATATATTGCTTAATGTATTTCACTGTAATAAAACATTCAATAATATAGTCACCACGTATATTAAAAGAAAAATTACATTATTATAGCATTGTAAAAAATTAATTTTAATTGTTTTAATTATAATATGTCTATATAAAAATAATTAGAAATATCTTTTTTTTTAATAAATTGTACGTAATATTTGTATTGAATTAATTTTTTAAATTTAAACAAATATTTCTACTGCCGCACGCCTGTATCGCCGCAACCGCTGTACACACTTAGCGGTAGACTGATCGAAAGGCATATTCGAAATATTTGGGTTCACGTTTTTAGCAAGAGAGAAAAAATTATCCTTGTCAAAATATTCTAACTTGTACTCGACGGTTTAAAGATTATAAAGCTATTTGTAGAATTGCAATTCATTTAGTAGTTTTTTAGAAAAAAAATCCCAAAAATCACTAATTAAGGCATTTTTTCAACAAAAAAATGCAAATAACTCGAAAAGGAAGCATTTTTCGAGAAATTATCAAGATAGAAAAAGTGTTTATTTTGATGAGATACACCTAAAAAAATTGATTCCGAAGCAATTCGGTGAAATTGCTTTTTTGTATTAGTTATTTGTTAATAACAATTGCCGGCCCACTTGTAAAAATTAAAAAAAAAAATACATTTCATCTTGGAAAAATATATAGAATCGAATAAAAAACGTTTGGTGCATTAGAAATGCAAAAAGAATTTTAGTCGGTATATTCTGTTTCTAAGCGTCTTTTGAGGGATAAACCGCTCGCCTACTAACTCGACGCTTGTCGAGAGTTTGGAATGAAAATTACCGAGCAGATACCAAGAGAATGGTAATACAAAACAGTCAGAATGTCCTTATAACTATACTGATAAATAGTAAGATATTAGAAAAGGTAAACCATTACAAATACCTTGGTTGTTATATTAACTACAAGCTGGGTCCTGTTCTTCTATATAGAGTGGAAAAATGGAAAAGATAAAGGGCCCGAATAAGTTAGAGACATTTGAAATATGGGTGTACCCAAGAATTATAAAAATTCCTTGTATTGCGCGATAAACAAATAATAGATCTAAAGAGACTAAATATAGAAAAACAAGTATTAGGAACGATTCAATAAATAAAAAACAGTTATTTGGGTCATTTGCTATGTAACAAAATGTACTAAATGCCTCAATTACCTAATCATTAAAAGTAAAATAGAGGGGAAACGATTTATTGACAGAAAAAAATGTTTTGGCTGCGTAAAATTGTAAAATTTGGCACCGTAAACTGTAAACACTACCTCCATTGTTGGAGGCGGTACATGAAAATAAAGGAAATCTTACAGTTCAGAGGACAACAGAAAAACGTCAAATTTTATTATAATCCGCAAAGTTTACATTGGAATGTGTTATAATTATTTAGGGGTAAAGTGGTTTGGCACATTAAGGGTGAGGATGGAAGAGTGTTTAGAATCGATTTTGAAATAAAGCAAAGATTGGATGAGTACTTTAGTAAGTTGCTAAATGAAGAACACCAGAGGAGAGACAGAGGATGCGGAATCCCAAATGAGAATGTAATACCGGGGATAGCGAGAGATGAAGTTGTCGAGGCATTAAATAGGACGAAGAAAGGTAAGGCAGTAGGACCCGATGAAATACCTGTGTAGGTTTGGAAGGCTCTAGAACAGGAAGGGGTTGATATTTTGTGGCAAAGAATGAGTAGAATATATGAGGAAGAAATCTCTCTCCATGGCTAATGCATAGAGACAGAGTGTGATGATATCATTGTATAAATAGTATGTAAGGAATATTCAGGACTGTAAAAACTATAGAGCGATAAAGATAATGTCGCACACAATGAAAATTTGGGGAAAACTGTAGAGCAAAGCTAAAGGAGAAAGGCATCCATAGTAGAAGAACAGTTTGGGTTTATACTGGGAAGGAGAACAACTGTTGTCGGATTGACCGAAAGTTTTCCAGTGACGGTTGGTTTGCACTCTTCACTGAGTCCTTACCTGTTCAATCTTGTTACGGACGTACTGACACTGAAAGTAAGGGAGGGGACTCCTTGGTCAATTCTCTTTGCTGATGATATCGTATTAGTAGAGGAAAACAACGAAATGTTGGGGGAGAAGTTGGAGTGTTGAAGAAGGGTTATTGAAAAGGGAGGTCTTAAGATTAGCAAGTCGAAAACGGAGCATATGCAGTTGGGAGGAAGCGGAATGGTTGGGGACCTAAATTTAGGACAGGTAGGAGAATTTAAATACTTCAGCTCCTACATAATGGAAAATGAGACACTAGATCGTGAAATTGCCCACAGGATACAGTCTGGTTGGTTTAACTGGAAACGAATGAGCAGGGTACTAGGTACAAGATATACAAGAATGTGGTGAGACCTGCACTGGTGTACGGCGGTGAAGTGTGGCCTGTAAAGATCTAGAAAAAGAAGAGGTAGCTGAAATGAATGATAGCTGGTTACAGTGGATGTTGGATAAGACTAGAAGGGACAGGATCAGACACGACTTGATTAGGGAAAGAGCCTAACTAAGAGCCTGACTCTCAAAGTCACATAAAGTATCAAAAAAGCTTCAAGAACAAAGACTGCAATAGCTTGACCATGTCAGAAGTAAAGATGAAAATATGTGGACTGAAAAAGATGGAAGGACTATGTGGCAGAGGACTTGATAGAGAAAGGTTTAGGTGAAGAAGACTCGATGGACAGAAATGAGTGGCGACGAAGAGTAAGGAACAGCGATCTCTGAAAATCGAAAAGCTAAGGAAAAAGAAGAAGAAAAAGAAGAAGAAGTAGAAGAAGAAGAAAAGAAGTTCTGAAACGGTTTTCTTGTGGCTTAAGTTGAATATTATTTAATATATGACTAAACTACAATTGATTGTAATGAGAATTGCATTTTTCATTTGTTTTTTCGTTTAGATTTCCATTCCAGAAACCAATTTAAAATTTTTCGATTTCAAATCCAGAAATGATTTTAAATTTTTTTAAAACAAAATGATTTAATAGTTTAATCCCATACAAAAATATATTTTATTTATATATAATTAAATTAAAAAAAAAAAACAAAAGATATAGTTTAATTGGGTATTAAAACTGTAACTAACAACTTTTTATATTCTCAAATCTAAAATCAGATTCCCCATTTATGTTGTAACTGAAACGATATGGCAACCTAGAACGAATATTATTTGCTCTAATAAGAACGATGAAAGCCATAGGCAGTGCCATCTAGTACAAAAAATATCAGGCATCATTCGTTTATGCTCCCTTTATTTCATTGTAGCGCCACCTAGTCATCATAAACACAAATATTTAAACGGGTGAAAGGTATACAGAAAACTATAGGATGCGTAGATAATTTCGTCAACGATTGGACTGTAGTTTTGATGTTACGCAGAAGATGGCAGCATGATATGGATTTATAATATTCTTCAATTGTATAATATAGCTTTGACATTGAATTGAAATATGATTATAATAGAGTAAGTTATATTGTTCGAAATATTTTGAACGAATCGTATTTATTTTTTTAAATTGTCATTGTCAGATATTCGAAAAAGTATTTCTACATACTATCAAATAATGGAACTATTATATTATCTAATAATATTGTTAGAATATAGATGAAATATGAAATACCTACAAGGTAATCATAGCTTGATTTTTGGCGATAAAAGTAAAGGGTGCTAGGTATAAAAGATTGATTTTTTTTATACGAAAATTAAAAGAAAATTATATTTGAGATTCATGTTACGTGGTTTCAGAGTTTTTATTTTACCCATCGATCTTATGCTGATGATGACTAAGTCGGAAAAACTTACTAAAGAAAGTTACAAATTCATAAATATTTCTCTCCTTTGATCCACTGGTGATGATTAGTTAATTAAAAGATATAATATTCCTTTAAAAACTGTTTAAACCTTTATCGAAGGTATCGAAGGTAGTTATCGGAAACATATTAAAAAACTAAGAATTTAAATGGAAGACGCTACCTGCCAGTGACACTAGAGTAGAATATTTTAATTTTTTTAAGAATCTTGTCTTCAAACCATTTTCTTCTTCTTAGTTCAGGCGAGACACGTTAATCTCCGGCACTTGGTCATAAGACCTTTGTACTAAACCCCGTTTTTTTAGTGTAGTTTAAGGATCTTGTCTGGTTTAATCACCAGTTAACCACTAATTCCTTACTCCACAAATCAATGGCAATTTGTTCTTTTGTTTCTTCAAATGGCAGTTCGAGTGATTTGCATAGAGAAACTTTCATATGGAAATAAATGGAAACATTCTCATTTGGATTTTAACAATACTCTTGCATCTTTCTTCATAAATCTGTTTTATTTTGTGAACACAGAAACGTTTTCCGGAAAGCCGTTTTGAATTTGGACCAATTTGTGATTTCTTCATTTCGGCCTCTAAACCAGAACTTAGCAGCGCCTTCAACATTGCTTTTGGCTGTTTGGTATTTAAATGCCTCTTGCCAATTGTGTAGTACCGCTGTAGACTCAATTTGTTTTAACCATGCTGCCGCTTGGCTGGAATCGGCTTCACCATTAAATTTTTCAGTGGTTATAGATAAATCTGGCATTATATTAAAATTTGGTACAGAATTACTTATTGTTCTTGTGTTTGGCATGATGTCGCAACATCTGCAGCATCTGTGCATTCTGTTGATGTAATGAATTAACAACGTTTACCATATTATCATCATTCGGATTCACATTCATATTATTGCTATTCCTTTGGGTTGAAAAAACAGGTTGTGTTATACCCGGCACGTTATTTCCGATGTTATCCATAACGTAACACAAAAGCAATAATTTACTTCTTTCTTAATAATACAGAGGAACATAGGTATAATCCCACACCTGATTCTGTAGAAGGAGAATGTCTTCAATTTTTTAAGGAATAAAAAATAATACACAATGTCTTTCACATAACTTTATTCCTACTTCGTGTCTATCTGTCTATCCTCGGTCAGCTGTCATTACACCTTGATAGAGAGTCAAATTCAAATTAAAAAAAAAGCCGTAACAATAAGAAGCCTACATTTAAAATTAAATTGTGGCTTATTCACAATAAAAATAGTAGGAAAATTGCATTAAGATGCCACAAGAAAATAGCTTCAGAACAATATTGATTGGAATTTGATAAATTCCAAACAATTTAATTCTGGTACTTGTTTGTTTGTCGAAAAGACTTTTAAAAAATATATATTAGAATAGGCAATAAGGATTTTGACCATTTGTTGTAGAGGCTCTTGATCCTGTGGGAACAACTTCTTTCTGAGTTTTGGGATTGTTTTAACAACAATTTGTTGTCTTAAAACAAAAATACAGCCGAATTTAGAATAAAAAATTTTCGTGAATTATAAATTATCATCAACAGGCAGCCACACGAGCAAGCACACTTTCTCATAGATAATCAACAAATTGAAAGAGTTGAGAAATTAAAGTATCTTCGATCCACTCTATCAGAGATGCTTTAAAATCTTGGACTCTGTATGGTTAAGTGTTATGTTTAGCCAAATTATTATATAGTAGAGATATGGTCAATAAGAATATAATTCTTCTTCTTCGCGTGCCATATCAGAATTATCCGACGTTGGCGATTACCATTGCGAAGGCTGCTCGATCTTCTGCAATATGGAATAATTGTCCTGCATTTGATATCGGAGTCCATTTACGAATGTTTTTTAAACAAGAAACTTGTTTTCTTCCTACACCTCTAAGGCCCTCTATTCTGCCTTTAAGGATCAGTTGCAATATTTTATATCGACTTCCCCTTACTATATATCCCAGATAAGACATTTTCCGATGTTTAACAGTCTTTAGCAGTTCTCTATCTTTGTTGACGCTCCTTAGTACTTCTTCATTAGTTTTCTTTGCTGTCCAAGGTATCTTCAGCATTAGACTATAAACCCACATTTCCAATGCATCAATTTTGTTCATGATCGATACTTTTAGCGTCTACACTTCTGCACTATAAAAAAGTACAGACCAAATATAGCACTTAACCATTCATTGGCTTAGTTCTAAACTGAGATGATTATTGCAAAGAAATGACTTCATTTTCCATAAAAGTAGTTTTAGTCATTGCTATTCTACGTTTTATTTCTATGTCTGTCAGGATCTAGTTGGTCCGTTATTACAGTTCCCAAATATGTAATTTTGTGGACTTTCTTAACTTGGACTTCGTTTAATTGAAGCTTTGCATCGGGATGTGGGTCACGACTAAACACTAAAAATTTGGTTTTGTTTGAGTTTATTTTAATGCCCATTTCACGTCCTACCTAAATATGCCTACCAAAGTTCAAATTTTTATCTTAAAAAACAAAAATGCATGAGCGAAAGGGTTAAAACGTTATTTGCGCAACTTTTATTTGTCCCAGATTTCTGGGTGGTCCTTCAAAAAAGTAAAGAAAAGTGAACCAAAACTTGTTCCCCAAGGGAAAAATTAGCGATCTATGAGGGTTGCGCGAAACAAATGCATCAGGGCCCTGATTCTAATTGAGATTTCGACTCAAAACATGTCGAAATTAATATGGCGACGTCGAAATGCGACTTTGCGAACCTTGTGGATTTCAGCTGAACTAACCAAACGACGTCACTAATTTTCGATTTATCGAAATTAATTTCAACTTCAAGAAAGTGGTTGAAATTTCATTTCGAGTCGAAATTAATCTGACATGACTGGCTGGACTGGGAGAAGTGAACTTAGGTTCAGTTTAGGTAGGCGGTGTTGTGTTTTGATTCTTGCAAGGAAAACTGAGGCAAAAAGTATTACCATGGCTGTGTTTTACGGACATTTGCTGGTTTTGGAGGAAATAGAAAGGATAGATATCCGATGCTCACAACGGAGGATAAAAATAATGTTACGGGATACTCAAAATCCTTTTTTACTATGCTCAATTTAGGCAGCAATTCCGACTTAATAAACAAGCTGCAAATTATTTGATAAGGGTATTAAAACCATATTTGGAGGAGGGTGTTTATGCCTCTAGGATAACCAAAATGTTTAGGGTAAGTATTACTAAGCTGCAGTAAATTTAAAAATATATTAGAATATAACGACAAGTCAAATCTTAGTGGTTATATTAACCTTTGTGGTTATAACTTAAGGATCTCCCACATCGCCTTTTTTTTTCTTGCCATCTTTTCTTTCAATGTAAAATATAATTAAGAATGGCCACTATTTATGATTTAACAACTCAAACAAGAAAAAAAAAAGACGTTCACGTAACGTAAACAAAACAAATATTCAACAAGCGTTGTGCAGCGTGCAGCCAATAAATAAGAGGGCCAACCCAAATTTTCAGCATTGTCAAAATGATAAAGTAAATATCCCCAGTTTGAACTACAATCGAAATGAATGAGAATCGCTAGCGATTGCGACTGTCATGGCGTAGTCGCTTTTAAATTTCGACATCGAAATGAAATAGAATCAGGGCCCATGTCGAGGTGTAAGGACAAACACACCTGCATCTTCGCACAGGCATAATAAAAAGAAGAAATTTTGATGTATACCGCAAAATAATACAATAAAAAATTATTTAAAATAAAATTTTTAGAAAAAAAAACTTTTCTCTATCCAATAAGCATACAATAACTTTTTTCTACAATAAATAAAACATTGTGCAAAACATTTCTAATGAGTTGTTGTCATCTTCACACTCTTACAAAGATATTGCATATGTTTAAATCTTAATATGTAGTTGATTATGGAATTTTAGTGATCCTGCTTATTATTCTGTCATTAAAAAACTCAAGATTTTTTTATTCGCGTCTGGGTTATGTGTTGTTATACTATCAGTAGTTTTACGCACTTTGTAATTCCTCATCAAGTTGATTTATGAAATAACTAACTTCTTTACTCTATCTACTGCTGCTCTGAAGAGTTCTATAGAACTGCATTTAAACCAGTCCCTTAAATTCTTCAACCATGACACTCTCCTTCTTCCTATACTCCTTCCTCCTCTTATCTTTCCCTGTATTATCAGCCTTAGCAGTTCATATCGCTGTCCCCTCATTACGTGTCCCAGATATTGTAACTTTCTTATTTTTATTGTGTTTAATATTTCGCATTCTTTGCCCATTTCTCGCAATACTAATAATAGTTTTTTTCTGTGTCCATGCTATTCTAAACATTCTTCTGTAACACCACATTTCAAAGGACTGTAACTTATTTATGTGTTCTTGCTTTAATGTCCAGCTTTCAAGTCCATATTGCAGTATCGAAAACACGTTGCATCTCAGTGCTCTTACTCTCAGTGTGCCACACTTACAGGTTAAAAGGATAAGTACCAATCTATTTGATATTGAATATTCTCCACCGTATACTTGTACAGTCTGTATACCTGCAAAACTTTACATCATTAATTTGTCTCTCTGATAATATCTGGTCACTCGCCATTTACATTTACACATGTATGGAAGAAACATATATTTACTTAATGTTTTCATAAAAAATATAGGTATACTTCTATAACCAAACTTTACATATTGTGATTAAATTACCAACATCCCTTATTTTTTAGCCATTACACAGCCGATCATAACTACAATTAGTGTAAATGGATCTATATTCCTTCTAACTTTCTTCTCAAACATTCACCCACGACTTATGGATGTCCTTCAATTGGACAATTATTTCTTGATAGTACTATTGTCTACTACATTGTTACCGCTGAAACAGAATAAATTATTTTTTTTGATGCACTCCTTTGTATCAAAACCAAATAAAAAATAACTATAGAATTTAAACTTCATCTCAACAAAAAAAATACGACCACACTTTTTTTGCTCAATGACCAGCAATTATTTTCTACATGAAAATAACTCTCCAGAAAGTGTAAAAGACGAATAACTAACCAAAAAACCGCAATTGGTAATGGATTCAGACGTTTTACAGTACTCATCGTAAACCAATGGAGCAGGAGCGAATTCAGTGCACAAATTCTTTACAGCTGTTAGCTATTCAAAATTGATTTTTGTGCTAGTGCTGTATGTAATCAATTTTGCGGCCATTCGCACATGATATAGCTTTAAAGAAATATGTATTAGATATACATGCTTTTTTAACTACTTTATTATTTAGGTTATAACTAATCTAGATACGCTAATTTAAATAATACGGGAGGGTTATTAAGTAATTCAAAACTTTTAAAAGAGGCACATAAAAATATACATTTGTCATTAAATGTTTTTGTATTTTTGTATCAAAATACTTTACATGAGTATATAGTTTTGATTGCATATGAAGGGTCTCAGGAGAAAACCATGAATGCCACAAATTAACTAAAATTGAGTTAAGTACACCATCTAGTAAGTTTTGATAATATCTATGTTTGGACCTTTGAAATAAGGAAGAAAACAGTGCGTGTCACTAGTTATTAGTTTTTAAATACCCTATATCGATAGAAAACCGTGCATGTCCGCGCGTAAACGACTGAAACACTGAATGTCCACTCTGAGATAGCGCGT